>NC_090989.1:245887629-246190660 GCF_041146395.1 Eulemur rufifrons
GATTCTTATATTAGTTTCAGCCTTTTAAGTATGCTTACCTGACAAATTACTAGCTAGTCTAATAAAACTACATTTTCTAACCTAGGTCTTGCTACCCCTAAGTTCTGAACAAGAACTTTTAGAGGGATCTTTACAACTAGTCCTTTGTTTAAACTCAAGCCTAAAACAACATTCTCCCTTAAATTTCACTTTTTTCCCCCTCATATGACTTGTTCAAAACCAAGAGAAATAGTATGTGTTCTCTCCCCTCATTTGTGATAGTTCACCAATGCTCTATTGCACTCAGATCACCCATTGTACTCACATTACTCCTTGCACACACATACCTATACTCACTCCACACACTAGAGAACTATCAAAAATATAACAAGAATCACATGGCCAAAAATAAATGCTGCAAATAGAATAGTTTACAAGAGTGTCAATTGAAAAATCTGTAAGTATTTTAAGGGTTTAATAGGAAAGAGAAAGACTTGCTCACTATGTCCAAAGAGGCATACCTGGGGACAATTAGGAAAACACAGAAGAGTATCAAGAACTCTCAGTAATAGTTAATAAAAGGCAGACCCATTTCATAAGAGAAATAAAGAAGAAAAATAGTTAATAGTTAAGCTTAAATTTGGCAAAGATCAAGTTGCCAAAAATAATTTTAAACAAGAATTTATAGGATTAGATGACCTAATGTTGAGTCTTTTTTTTCCATTTTCAGATGCTGTTTCTGTGGCTGACCTTCCAGTAGTGTTGCCTATACCATACAATAGTAATGAATAAAACAAGCAACCATAAGTTAAAAGAATGAGGAAAGTTTCTGTATTCCTACAGCTCAGAGTCAAAATTCAAAGTCTTCATTCCACAGTCTGTCTCATAAGATAAAAGGGAAAAATTCAGATACATGAATTTAGTCTCAAAAGAAAGGCCACACTGTTAAATAAAGCACTTCCCATCCCTCTTCTCTCTGAAGCTATTGTTATGAGTCGTCTCTATCTATGTTTCTATTAACACAATACCATAACTGCCTCTGGCATACATTTGAAAAATGGAATAGCACTTTGACCTGTCCCTTCTAGTTTCAGGGATGATAGAGAAGGCTGCAGTGGGACCTGTGTCTTCTTACCAGTAGGGTGTGAAGATGCAGTGTTTTGGAATGGTCAAACGAGAATGTGGAAGATCTAACTTTGTTCAATGACCTAAAGAGAAAACGCCAGATGTGTTTTTTTCAATTTCCTGGAGCCAGAGAGAAAAGAGATGAATTTCTCTGCCTCTCCTAATTCCTGGACAATTCTGAGAGTCTCACATCATACACATTTCTTTTCTCTGTTTGGTGGGACTCTTGGCATTATGTGGCCCTGAAGAGATGCCTCCAACACCACATCTAAAATACAAGGAGGAATGTATTATAGAGAGATAGGAAAGTCCTCTATTCTCTTGCTGCAGCCAGGGCTCCCTCTTTGTGCCCAGAAAATCATTATGATGTACCAGACTCATTAATGCTTACTGCTTTATGATGCCTTTCCACACTAACATTCCAAAAAGAGATACCTCACTTAAACTATCCTGAGATCAAAGGGTAAAGAGGCAGAAGACAAGTATTAAAATATAAGTCTCCACCCTTCACTGACCTATAAAGGCAATACATGGTCATATCTGATCCACTTGAACTTCATCTGTGAATATTCAATGTCTGAGGTTGAGGCATCCTTCCTCAATTCTCAATCATTCCTCTTTCAAATCCAGATTTTTCTTGGACCTCCAACAGCTTTCAAAAATATTGCAGGCAATTCCTATTTTTCCCCCAAGGTTAAAAGGGCTAGAAGGAAATTGGTCAATGTTAACAGTGGATCCAGTACCCAAAAGCAAAAGCAGCTGACATCAGCAGGGATCCAGTTACATGCATGTAACAAAAATGGGCTTTTAGTTTGAAGAAACTGCCTATGTGAGGCTTTCTAACAAAACAAGAAACAAAGGAAGCTTATGATCTGGTAAAATGTTCTGAGAAGAATGCTAAATTTGATCCCAAAATGAAAAGTACCCACTTACAAAGTATTCTTTCTTAAAAATTGAGCCACAATCCTACTAAGCCTTTTATATCTGCTATAGTTTGAATATGGTTTGTTTGTCCCCACCAAATCTTATGTTGAAATTTTATCCCCTGTGTTGGAGAAGGGGTATAATGGGAGGTGTCTGGGTCGGGGATGGATCCCTCATGAACAGATTAATGCCCTTCCTGGGGTGGAGTGGTGAGTAAGTTCTCACTCTATCAGTTCTAACAAGAGCTCCTCATTAAAAAGAAGCTGGCACCTCCTCCCTTTTGCTCCCTTCCTTCCTCCTTCACCATGTGATCACTACACAGGCCTACTCTTCTTCACCTTCTGCCACCAATGGAAGCAACAGCCTGAGGCCCTCACCAGAAGCCCAGTCTTGAACCTCCCAGCCAGCAAAACTATGAGCTAAATAAATAATTTTTGTTATAAATTACCTAGCCTCAGGTATTTCTTTAAAGCAACACAGAACAGACTAAGACAACATTTAGCTACCAATTAAAACAAATACAGTAGACAGAGAAACGAGTTTAAACAATACCTTGAGGAAACATTCAACCTCAGAATATAGGACATTTCTATAGGACTTATGATCTGGTTTCTCCAGGTCATAATTGATGGCATTAAAAGTGTGTGTGTGTACTCTTTAGAATGAATGAAGCTTTAATGACGTTACAGCCAACTGCAATGTGTAGACCATATTTCGATCCTAATTTGTACAAACCAAATGTGAAAAGTCACTCTTGTGATAATCAGAGAAATTTGGACATAGACCTTACAGGGAAGTCATAGAGTATTAGATGACTTCAGGCAAAAGTCCTTATCCATTACAAGTCTATCCTGAATATTTATAAGTGCAATGGTAAGATACTTGAAATTTTCTCTAATATTCTCAAGAAAAAAGTAGGGAATTACATGAAACAAGGTGGGCAAAATGTTGATTATTGTTGAAACTGAGATATAGTTATTTGTGGATTCCTTCTAGTGTCTTGTGAATATTTCAATGTTTTCACAATTAAAATTTTTTAAAAGCCAGTGCATTACCATTAATTTTTAAAAAGTACATAAATATCATTATTATAACAATTTATCTCAGCACAAAATGGAAATAATCTAAATGTTCTATAGTAGCAAAATTTTCTTTAAACTCTGACAAATCAATCTGTTGAAAATTATGCAGCCATTAAAATGACAATAAAGAAGAGTGCAACAAAGAAAATGCTTATAGAATTATCATTTTAGAACAAGAACTAAATCCACATTAGGATCATGCTCTTTAAAATATGTATGAATATAAACAAAGAGTAGAAGACTGTAAGAAAAAATAAAATAACAAGTTGATATGTCTTAAAGTGTGGCAGACTGTTTTTCTTATTGGTGACACGGTATTATTTCTGAAAGAAAAAGCTGACATAGACAAAACAACAATAAAGAATTGAGCTGGATCTACACATGCTAAAATGTAGCCTGAGACAGTGGAGATAGCATTGGCTTTGGAGTTGGACACTCTGGGCAAGTCATTTAAACAATCTGAGAATCAGTTTCTTCATCTCTAAAATTAATACATCTACCCTTCAAGAATGATGCAAAGATTAGAAGTGTAAGTGATTAGAGATGTAATTTACTTAGTGATGGTATACTCATCTTGGCATCACAACACTTGGCACATAGTAAACATTCAATAAATAGTACTTAATACTATTACCATATTAAAGGAGTTTTGAGAAAATAGAAAAAAGGAAGGTGGTGAAATGGCCACAGACTTTTATGGCAATATAGCTTTCACACAAAAAATGAAGATAGCTGGTGGGACTGTAAACTAGTGCAGCCCCTGTAGAAAGCAATGTGGAGATACCTTAAACAGATTCAAGTAGACCTACCATTCGATCCAGCAATCCCATTATTGGGCATCTACCCAGAAGAACAAAAGTCATTCTATAAAAAAGACACCTGCACCCGAATGTTTATGGCAGCACAATTCACAATCGCAAAGATGTGGAAACAACCCAAATGCCCATCGATTCATGAATGGATTAGCAAAATGTAGTATATGTATACCATGGAAAATTACTCAGCTATTAGAAATAATGGCGATATGGCATCTCTTTGGTTCTCCTGGAGAGAGCTGGAACCCATTCTATCAAGTGAAGTATCCCAAGAATGGAAAAATAAGCACCACATGTACTCACCAGCAAACTGGTTTCCCTGAGTGCACATTTGGGAATAACACCAATTGGGTATCGGACAGAGGTCAGGGCTGGGTGGAAGGGATGGGTGTATACCTACTTGATGAGTGCGATGCGCACTGCCTAGGGAATGGGCACGCTTCAAGTTCTGACTGGGGGGATGGGGTGGGGGGAGGGGAGGGGTGCACACCTACATGATGAGTGTGATGTGCACTGTCTAGGGAATGGACACAATTGAAGCTCAGACTCGGGGGGATGGGGAGGCATGGGCAATGTATATAGCCTGATCTTTTGTACCCCCATAATGAGCTGAAAAACAAACAAAAAATAAAAAATAAAAAAAAAATGAAGATAGTGTAAAATGCAATGAGGCCTTCAAATCTTATATGGTGCCTGCCTGAATATTTGGATTTGGACTCTTTTTAATCTTATTAAACTAAGAGTCCTGAGATTAAAAGAATAGTACTGCATTGAATAAATGATACTTTGAAAGAAAAAAAAAATCTTACATGGTGGTTTAAGCCCAGGAGTTCGAGGCTGCAGTGAGCTATGATTGCACTATGGTACTCCAGCCTGGGTGACAGAGCAAGAATTTGTCTCTTAAAAAAAAAAAAAATCTTATCAAGTTGAAGGGATGGGTTGGCTAGAGAGCTGCTGAAACTTGTATGAGGGGTGTGCAATGAACAAAGGCAGGCAGTGGAGAGATAAATAAGGACACCTCATGAGAACTGGAGAGCCATATAACACCATGGTGTATTCAGACTCCTCTGCAGCTTCAAGGCAAAACCTACAGGACTAGAGGAAAGGAGAGAAGAGCATGAAAGGAGGAAACTTCTATAGGGTACAATGAATGTTCAAGTACCATTATATGGTGCTAAACTGATGGGGCATTTTGGCAGTGAGAGACAATCCATAACTAGGATTGTTATGGTAGATGATAGAGCTTCAGAGCTTGAATGACCTGAAATTCATGTAAGATTATCTCATACTGTTTCTCCATGCTAAAAGATGAGAAAATTAAGTCCAGAAAGGGGAAGGTCGCAGGTACCACGGCAAAGCAATGCCTAGAACTCTGGCTTACCCTGAGACCAGTGTTCTTGCACCTCATTGGGCCACCTCCAAGATGAGTGTCCCATTACCAAGTATCACCAAGTCAATTATTTTTAACCACATTTATCAAACATAAGTAGCTTTCCATGTCTTAAAGCATACAACAAAATATAAGTACTTATTCTTTTCACTAATATAGTTCATGTCAAAAGCTCCTAACTGATTTCAAATTATTTTATTGCATGTGACAAAACGGAATGAATGCATTGAACATTTGTCAGCAAACGTTTCATTGGTGCCTACTATGTGTCAAGCACATAAAAAAAAGTCATCAAGGAGCCTACAACACAATGAAGAAGACAAGTATGCCCACAAATAAGCATAATCCTACAAATACACATTATAATGTTTGATGTGCCATGGAATTTATGAGAATTGAGCTCATTGGACTTGAGAAGGGAGGGAAGGGAAAACTTCATGGAGAGGGAATGTTGGAGCAAACCCTGAGGAAGAGTAGTTGACCAGCAGGCAGGGACAAGAATGTGACCAATTGCAATAATATGAGCCTGGTACAATAGCTTAGTGAACACTAGTGAGGATCAAAACTGTGAATTTTGACAGAAACTATAGGAAGCAAATTAGGGTGGGAGTTGGGTGGAGTTTTTGGAGTGAAAAATCCTAGACAGGCAAACTGTAAGCAGAGTCAAAAATAAAGTAAAAACCAACCTCTTTTAAGTTGTAAGGAAATATTTGTAAAAAGAAAGAGATTTATTTCTTGTCTGCGAGCTCTACCTGTAATCAAATGATTAAAAAATAAGTCATCACTGGCTGAAGTATAAGAAGCCTCCAAGAACAAAGCAAATTCTGGACTTGTGTAAATTCTGGCAGCTTCTACACAACCTACATTCAAGGGTGTTAGGCCTGGGGTGACCACACAGATCCTGGCTTCTTGGCAAAAAATTCCCTGTTTTCCCTTTTTTTCTGGAATCATATCTCTTTTCCACTCGCTTTCCCTGTCCTATTGTTCTAGAGATCAGTTACAGTATTTAGATTGAACATTCCAACTGAAAAATATTTGGTCTCTGTGGTGTGATCTCTCTGGGCCTGTGTGGCCGCCAACAAATGATCCTTCAAAACCACCCAACAGATTAGTAGCCCCCAAGAAGCAGATCCTCCTTCTCTAAAGAACAACCTCTACTCGTATTATATAGACATATTATTACAAGATAGAACTATCAATATACCTTCAACTCCAATGTCTACTCTGAGGAAAATTTTATGAGAGCAGCAAAATACCTTGCCTGCCACACAGGAAGGTCAGGCCAAGTTCCCTGAGGAAATGGACCTCTCAGAAGCAAAAAAGAGCAGGAAACCAACACTGTTGAGGGCCTACTTTGTGCTGTGCACCATCCTCAGTAATTCACATGTATAGTGAACGTTTTTCTTTCCTTCTCTCACTTCACTCAGTTTTATTCTTTCAAGTATCTCATAACAGTCTACACACATTATATCATTTCTACTGAGGATGAAGGTAGATGATTGGAGCAAGGAGACTACTAATGCCAGAATCACAGAAAATCTATTCCTTCAAACTCCTAGATACATATTCTTTGTAAAATTTCCTATTTTCCAGACAGCAGAACATTTAAAGATACACGCTGATATGAACATTAGTATTTCTTAAAATACATAGTGGGCATAAAGAATGCTAAATACCCTGTGAGTTTTGCCTTGTACTAATATACTTTTTTGTTCCAAATTAGTACACTTTCTGTACATGGGTGCTGGGGTGATAATGAACCCAGAAAGAGGTTAAGAAAGTGTTAGGAGGACTTAGCTCTTCCACCTGGCAACCTCTCCTGACAGGGCCCCGCAGCCCTGACCATGATTTACGTTCTTCTCTGCTGCATGCTTGCTTGTGCCTATTAGACTATTAAAATATTAATAGGGTCTTGGTATCTGTCATTATTAATTTTGGCAAGGAACAAGGACATGCCGAGCCACAGTATTGATAGATTTGTAGAATATGTTAATCGTAGCTCTCATTATTCAGCCAAGTTACTATTTTTTCAGATGATTTTTCTCTACTCATCGTTTTTGGTATTTAAGAATTTTTCATCTCCAACTAAACACACTTGTTCCTTAGAAATCTACTTTTACTTATGTATTTTTATAATGTTTTTATAGCAATAATTTATTGAACAATTGTTGTGCCCCATCACATAATGACAAAGTTTTCTGATAAATATATAGAGTTTAGCTAAGAAATGAGCAGATTGTTAAAGCTGGTATAAACATATTCCTGCTTTTACTTCTTAAATTATTTAAAATTTATCTTATTTTGTGTGTGTGTGTCCCAAGGCCATCTTCTCAGGCCACTAGCCTCTGAGTTGGTGATACCTGTCATTTCTAAGCAGCATTCTTTTAAGTTTTCTATGAGTTGTTTATTCTTTAGTCATAAAATAGGTAATATTTAGCAATTAATTTTTTATCAATTGATGTTTCATAGGAATTATCTCCTATAGTCTACGAATGAAGTAAAGTTGGTAGATTTTCTGATTCTACATTGTTGGAATGAAATCCACCTTATCATGACGCATTTTTAAAGAAAGCACACTATTGTATTCAGTTAGCAAATATTTTATTTAGGGTTTTAAAAAAATCTATTTATAACTGCAAGGGGCCTAAATTTTCTTTTCTTGTAATTATTCTTATCATCTGATTTTGGAATCAGTTGGAAATTTTCACTCTTTTTCTATTTTCTGAACAATGGGTAACACACACACACACACACACACAAACACATACACACACATTTTTAGTTTGGTTGAAATGACCCTCAGGCTTTTTTGTTTTTGTTTTTTGGCATCGAAGAAGTCTTTAAGTATCATTTCAATTTCTTTAAGACTTATTAGCCTATATCTTCTTGACTTCAATATTGGCAGTTTATTTATATTTTCCCAACAAGAATACCTACAAGGCTGAGCACTGTACCTCACAACTGTGATTCTAGCACTTTGAGAGGCTGAAGTGAGAGGATTGCTTGAGGCCAGGAGTTTGAGACCAGAATGGGCAACATAGCAAGACCTTGTCTCTACCAAAAAATAGAAAAATTAGCCAGGCATCATGGCGCATGCCTGTAGTCCCAGCTACTCATGAGGCTGAGGCAGGAGCATTACTTGATCCCAGAAGTTTGAGGTTGCAGTGAGCTATGGTGATGCCACTGCACTCCAGCCTGGGCAATAGAGTGAGACCTCTGTCTCAAAAAATAAACAAACAAACAAAAAGAATGGCTAATAGACTGACAATATCAAGTGTTCGTGAGGATGCAGAGCAACAGAACTTTCAAACATTACTGGTAGGAATTAAATTATTATGACCACTCAGGAACATTGTTTGACACCATCTACTAAAGTTAAAGTCCATATACTTGATGTCACAGCAATTCTACTTCTGGGTATATTCCTAGAAGTAAGTGCTTATGTCTACCAAAATACGTATGTAAAAATAGTCATATCAGTATATTTGTAATAGTCCCAACTGGAAACCATTCAAAAGTTTCTCAAAAGTAGAAATAAATTGTGGTGTATTCATACAATGGAATACTACAAGCAATGAGAAAGAATAAACTCCTGCTACATGCAAAAATATGAATGAATCTCGCTGACATAACATTGTGTGAAAGAAGGTACAAATACATATTGTATGATATCATTTACATGGAGGTTAAAACAGGCAAAATTAATCTATCATGATAGAAGTCAGCACAGTGGGGGTGCTTCATGAGGGATGAGGTGTGAGGGAGCCTGTTGGAGTGCTGGGAATATTCTACACCTTATCTGGGTGGTGGTATATGGCTACACACATACATATAAACCTTCATTGAGCTGGTACATTTAAGAATATATACTTCAAAAAAAAAAGAATATATACTTCATTGTATGAAAGTTATACCTGAATTTAAAAAGAAAGCAAGTATTAACCATATAGGGAATAACTGATAAACGTGACTACATAAAGGTGGATCACAACCCAAGAATTAACAAAAGTTAAATCTTAAGACTTTGGTGTTGTTTGTTTGTCCCCCATCCTGTATTTCTCTGTTCAATCTTGGCTGCCACAATCAGACAGACAGAAAGCACCAGGACACTGTTTTCTTGCACCTTAGCAGCAGACTGTATAGGCTCCAGGTCTGTCAAATAGATGCCTTGTTTCTTTTTTTTTTTTTTTTACTGTAATTGACTTTTTCCTTTTATTTTTATTTGCCATGTAACAATTATATATATTTACAATATACAGAGTGATATTTTGATACATGTACACAATGTGTAATGATCAAATCAGGGTTATTAGCATATTCATCAACTCAAAGTCATCATTTCTTTGTGGTGAGAACATTCAAAATCCTCTTCTAGGCTTTTAAAAATATACAATAAATTATTGTTAATGATAGTCACCCTACAGTGCTACAGGGCACTAGAACGTATTCCTCCTGTCTAGCTGAAATTTTGTTACCCAACATCCCTCTATCCATACTCCCGCCACCCTTCTCAGCTTCTAATAACTACAATTCTACTCTCTACTTCTATGAGCTCAAAATTTTTTAGCTCCTACATATCAGAACGTGCAGTATTTATCTTTCTGTTCCTGGCTTATTTCACTTAACATAATGTCCTCCAGGATCATCCAGGTTGCCGCAAATGACAGGATTTCATTCATTTTTATGGCTGCAAACTTCAGAAGGGTTTCCCTCCTAGCCCCACGTGTGGGCTGTTGGTGCCAGCAGCCTCACTCCAAGGGTTTTGCAAGCCAGGAATAGAGCAACGTTGTGGTGTCAATGACCATTAGAAATCCTGATTTGGATATTATGGAGAGATCAGACAGAACTAAACTGACTATTTTTAAATGCAAAAATCAAGAAACATACTCTGATAGGGGATGGTCCTGCTTCTAAAATGAGAAAGCTGAAACAAAAAGTTAAATGACTTAAGAAGCGGCAGTAAGAACGGACACACATGAAGATCTAATCTTTTCTAATTCCAGAAGCTTGAAATGTACCAAGTTTAGATTTGGGGGTGTGCATTTAATAAAGGGAAACTCAGGTATTTCCCTTAATCAAAGTATAGGATTCAAATACAATTGAAAAGGTAACTAAGAAGTATCTTTTTTTTGTCACCTGAAATCTTCAACAAATTATATATGGAGGAACAGAACAATACATAGAGTCCTTAAGAAATAATCATAAACTCTATCTTTAAGGGTGAGTGCCATCATACCCACGCACCTTCCCATTCTTTTTATTCTCCTCAATCTATTTCCCACTATCATTTCCTAAGAGATCAGTACTTTATCTGCCTAAAATAGGATGGTGGTGGTAAAATGTATAAGCCACAGTCTTAAGTTAGAAAGGCTTATGCTTTACAACCAATTACATGTAGCACAATCTATATCTAAATAGTCTGGATGAATCAATGCTAAGACTCTACTTCAGATGGCTGTAAGTACAGTAAGCAGTACTTGCTGTAGTAGCCTGGCTCTCCAAGAAGTAAGCTCTGATGAAGGGTGAGGAATGTAGATGGAACCAAAAAATAATTTGGCTGATTGCATTTTCACCATCACTGTTTGTGAAATACCTCTTAACATGGCTTCAAGCTAAAGCAGAAATGTTTTCAATTTGGAAATTGAAGTAGCCTCGATCGTGCTTTATCTAAGCTGCCTACCACAAATCAGATAGTGATATATCTCTCTTTTAGCATGGCCAGCATTGCTCCTTATGGCTCAAAATGACAAGCTAAAATAATAACAACAGGCTTCTTTGATTGTTCCTGTTAGGCTACAAGTAAAATACAAAAACAAAGTGAAACAAAAAGCTGTTTAGGGAGGAGTTTTCAATTTTCAATATTGTACAATTCATGTCTAAATTGATAATTCAGATCCTATCTCAAAACCTTGTAGAAATTCACAGTTTTTCAACTGTAAAATGTAAATCTCAGCATCTCAGCCTACCCCCCTCCCAAAACCATTCAATGATGACTTACGTGAAAGAAAACATTATGTAAGATGGAATGCTCCAGAAATGGGGTGTTATAATTAACTCATGATTCTCCACAAATTCCTTCTTGGTTTCTAATCCTGCCATTAGAAACTTTCTGAAAATCAGGTCTTTTTCCAACCTTAGTATTTAGAATGTAACTGAAAATTTCTTGTGTGAATGAAGCTCCTTTATAGGTTAATTCATCATTTTGTAATCAATGATCCCTCCAGGTTACTGCAAGGGTAGAAAGCATAACAGAAAGTACAAGAAACCGTTGACTCCATAAACATCTTGAAGGTTGTCATTTTTCCACTTAATTCCTCACACAAACACTTTGTCTTGTAATTGACCTCTTTCTCTGAAAGCCGAAAGTAGGTGTGGCAGGGATGTGTGAGTGCAGGTGTGAATGTGTTTCAGGAGAAGGAATGAAGGTTATGGTTATCAAGACTTCCAGGAAATTGACATTTGCTCTACTATGGACTGAACTACTAATAGTCTTCATTTAAACCTTTTTGAATAGACAGTAGCTCCCTTTGTCTCAGCCTTACTAACTTTGCCACGATAATACAATTGGGTGGTTCTATGGACTCAGTTGTGTCCTCCTGAAATACATTTGTTGAAGTCCCATCCCCCAATGTGATGGTATTTAGAGATGAGGACTTTGGGAAGTGATAAGATTTAGAGGAGGTCATGAGGGTGGGGCCCTCATGGTGGAACTAGTGTCATTATAAAAAGAGTTTGCTTGCTTTCTCCGTCTGCCCCAGCACAGCTGATGCAACCTGGAAGAGAGCTCTCACCAGAACCCAACTGTGCTGGCACCATGATCTCAAAACTACCAGTCTCTAGAACTGTGAGAAAATAAATTTCTGTTATTTAAGCCACCCAGTCTCCCAGTCTATGGTATTTTAACAACGCAAGCTAAGACAGGTGGAAAGAGATATTTTGAGAAGAGTAATTTCCACAAAAACAGAGTTGTTCTAAATACAATGAACAGTTATTTCATCTCATTCATACTCAAATTTATGAAAGTTTCATTTAACACTGCATGGCCAGTGCTGCCACTCTTAGAACAGCAAACAAAAGCATACAATTTGAGGAACAAGAGAGTGAACATAGCCCTTCTCAGCAGATGGAGCTGCCCACCATCAAATTGGTACTAATTGATCAACATTTACGTGTACATAGGGAAGTAACATTCATAGGTGTCCGGCAGGTGGGGGGAAGGGGAGGGGGGAGGGTATGTTCACACGTAATGGGTGCAGTGCATATTTTCTAGGGGATAAGGCACATTTGTAGCTCTGACTTGGACGGTGCAAACGCAATATATGTAACTGTAACCTAAACATTTGTACCCCTGTAATATTCTGAAATTTTTAAAACATGAAGAAAAAATGTAAAGGAGTCAAAAAAAAAAAAAAGATGGAGCTGTCAAGTCAATTTTCTGCACATGAAGTTCTACTCCAATTGCAGCGGATAACAGCAAAGACACTTCCTGATCCCTTCATGAAGGAGCTGGAGCCCTGCTGCTGGAAAGGCCAACACTGGGGCAAACTGTGAGCTGGATATTTGTCTGCTACAGGCCTTCTGCACCTGGGCCCTCCTCAGGCCTTGCACTTTCCACTGCCTGTGCTTCTGCAGCCATCTGGTAAGCTGAAGTGAGGTAATGAAGAAATCACTGGCCTCCAACAAAGAGCAACTTAAAAAGAAATCTGCTAAATTCCACTCTACAAAGCTGGTTTGTTTAGTACTGACTTTTGCAAATTTGAAGCTTTCTATTTGGCTCCATATGATTCTGTTACATTAGGGCCCATGCAAGGCTAAGATAGCCAGCTAGGTTTACCAGCTGCCAATGGTCAGAAGTGAAGGAGCTCTCAGAGAGAAATCAGTTTTTAATAACGTAACAGTTTTCTCCAGATATTTAAAAAAAAATTTGAATAAAGTGTCGACGCCATGCAAGCAAGTGCAGAGATGGAAATGACAGCTCTGCCTAGTACTGCAAGAGTTATTTGTTTTTTAATAAAATTGATTGGGATCAATTTGAGATACCTGCTAGGAGATGTAAGGTTTTGTTTTAGATATGTCATTTGTTTTTGCTTCCCATCTGGGCTCAAAAAGAACACTGACTGTGTTTTTCCAGTGGCACAATGCAGTTCTAGAAGAGTTAAAATAAGAAACCCTACCTGCTTAATCTGCCAGAAAACACATGAGAAAAGCAATCAGCTCTGGGAAGAGTTGCTCTGAATGAGGGATGCCTGGCTGCTTTAGGCCATGCTGTTGTCAGTCTTTCAAAATTCAAGTCATTACCAGATGCTGATCTACTATAATATTGTGATATTTTATCTGATTACACTTACCTGATTGTGCCTTATCTGCTATTTGCCTTCCCATTCTTCCATGTATATTAAATGCAGGTGCTTTTATTATTCTGAGAGCTAGAAAGTGTTGACTGTTCTGAATATAAATGGGGATATTATATCATTAACTTGCTCCAAAACCAGGGCCATTCACTGTGTAAATCACATGCAAGGTACCTAGTGGAGACACAATAAACCATAATGTCTTGAGAAAGAAAGCAATGAGGAATGGATAAGGAGATAAAAATTTAAGGCATTGTTAAAGAAGGGTAATCTTCAAAATCCTATTTGGTTCTTTCAAACTAGCATTTGTTGATAATATAACCTTTATATTGGAAACTTTTTTAAGTTGATAAAAAAATCTTTTGAGGGAGGCATCACAACATGGAATAAGATTGCATAAAAACACTATCGCTAATACTCTATGGCTTGTCTAAGTTAGAAGGACATTTTGAACGTACTAGTCTAATCTTTTAGGAGCAGTATACCTTGCTTTGGTAAACACATTCTTTCTTACCCTCCCTGGGTGTACTGCTTTGAAATAAGGTGCACAAATGGCCAAATGCTTTACGTATTTTCCAGACATTAAAAGGTGAATAATTTAGAATCTGGTTACAAATTTCAAGGGAAGTAATACGCAGTAAATTAAGGCAGAACCGTGACAATGTGCGGCTTCCCAATAGTATGGGGTTACACGCTCTGCTTAGCTTCCACTATTTGGCCTCACTAAAAGTTAATCCACAGTTACTTAAGTGGAAATTTCAGAAAATCCATTTCAGAGAAAATATTAGGTGAGAGTTTAAATGAGCCACTGCCCTCTGTTGGATAGAATATCAGGTGGCCTGTGCATTTATCAGTGGGTCAGATTCCTCTCTGATGTACCAGCCGTGTAAAGGAACACAAGTTACAATCTTTGCTTGAGGACTGTGGCCAGAGTTATCTTCTGACTCTCAGATCTGAAGGTGTGAGACCAAACAGAACAAGTACGAGGACAGCTGGGAACGTGAGCAGCAAAAAAACCAAGGAAAATGCGGTTTTTGCTCTCACTTTCCTTCCAAATTCTCTGTGCACGGAGATCGAAGCACAAGACTAGGCAATTCTCATCTCTCCCCACCACTCACTGTTACATATAAATGCATAGAACAGTCCATGTTCTTTCACCTGAACGAATGTATATTTAAAACACTGCTGTAAGTCAAGGTTGTTCTTCAGTCAGAGAATCCTTTATTATTCTTAAACTATAAGCTTGAAAACAAAACATGAGTATGGAAGATGGTGTGATCTTTTCAATAATTTCCCATTTGAACATATTTTCACAAGAAAGACATAATAACAAAATTCTCATAACCTAATTAAACTTCATTTTCTATGTATATATACACACACATTAAGGAATTTTAACTGGGTATTGTTTTAAGTCACTTAGATCTATTCTCAAAAACTTATAAAAATTAGTGAAAAAGGAAAATAAGTATTTTAAACATAAAAGCTAAAATGACAGGACTTTTAGAGGAGAAAATAGGAGAATATGTTCATGACTTATGGGTAGCCAACATTTCCTAGGTCACAAAAAGCAGTAACCCAAAGGGGTAAAAAAAGATAAATTATACTTCATCAAAATTAAAAACTTCTGGCTGGGTACAGTGGCTCACACCTGTAATCCTAGCACTCTAGGAGGTTAGCGCAGGAGGACTGCTTGAGTGCATAAGTTCGAGACCAGCCTGAGCAAGAGTGAGACCCATCTCTACTAAAAATAGAAAAATTAGCCAAGTGTCTTGGTATGGGCCTATAGTTCCAGCTACTCAGGAGGCTGAGGCAGAAGGATCGCTTGAGCCCAGGAGTTTGAGGTTGCTGTGAGCTAGGCTGACGCCACGGCACTCTACCCAGGGCGACAAAGAGAGACTTTGTCTCAAAGAAAAAAAAAAAATTAAAAACTTCTACTCAGGAAAAGACACCATTAGGAAAAATGAAGAGGCAAGCCATAGACTTGAAGGAAACATTATCAAAACATACATCTTACAAAGGACTAGTACCTAGAATAGACAAAGAACTGTGGTAACAACAAAAACACAGACAATCCAATTAAACATGAGTCAAAGATTTAAAGAATATATATACACAAATGGCCAATAAGCACATGAAAAAGTGCTCAACATCATGATGCATCACCAAGAAAATGCAAATTAAAACCACCAAGAGACAACAAACATAACAAACCGCAACCCCCACCATGGCTATAAAGAGACTGACACCACCACATGTGGGGGGAAATGCGGCACCTGAAGCGACACTGTTAGTGGAAAGGTAAAATGACACAACCACATTGGGAATAGGTCCAGCAGTTTCTTCTCAAAGGAAACATACCTACCCCACAACCAGCAGTT
The DNA here is from genome assembly GCF_041146395.1 of Eulemur rufifrons. Classification (NCBI taxonomy): domain Eukaryota; kingdom Metazoa; phylum Chordata; class Mammalia; order Primates; family Lemuridae; genus Eulemur; species Eulemur rufifrons. The sequence continues at coordinate 245,903,677 of NC_090989.1, forward strand.
CCACATGTAGTTATTTACCCTATATAATGGAAAAATACATTTACAAATGGACTTGTGCAAGAATGTTTATAGCCACTCCCTCCCTTCATCTAGCCCCCCTCCCCACCCAGAGTCAATAAAAACATATATAAAATTTTTTTTTTTTTGAGACAGAGTCTCACTCTGTTGCCCAGGCTAGAGTGAGTGCCGTGGCATCAGCCTAGCTCACAGCAACCTCAAACTCCTGAGCTCAAGCGATCCTCCTGTCTCAGCCTCCCAAGTAGCTGGGACTACAGGCATGCACCACCATGCCCGGCTAATTTTTTCTATATATATTTTTAGCTGTCCATATAATTTCTTTCTATTTTTAGTAGAGATGGGGTCTCGCTCTTGCTCAGGCTGGTCTCGAACTCCTGAGCTCAAACGATCCGCCCACCTCGGCCTCCCAGAGTGCTAGGATTACAGGCGTGAGCCACCGCGCCCGGCCTAAAATTTTTTTTAAAAAGAATGTTCATAGCTGCTTCTACCATGTAGCCAAAAACTAGAAACACTTTGTGTCCATCAATAAGAGAACAGATAAATTGTGGTAAGCAATGAAATGGACAACACCAAAGAACAAGTTACTGATATATAAGACAATATGGATAAATCTCACAAACATTATACAGACTGAAAGAGGCTTACAAAAGTATATACCTGTATATTATGAATTCACTTACATGAGTAAAAGACTCATGCAAAACTAATCTAGAGTGAAAAAAATTCAGAACAGGGGTTGCCTGTGGGGTTGTGGGGAGGGATTCACTGATATACAAAATATTCCATATCTTGATAGGTTATACATGGGTAGACATTCATCAAAACACAGCAAATATATTCAAGATGGTGCATTCTAATGTAAATTTTACATCAAAAGAAAAATCTAAACAAATATTAAACTCTAGTTAATAATATGTATTTATTATTATATGTATCCAAAGTATTTAGGGGAAGAGTGCTAGTATCTTCATTTTGACATATATCATAAATAATAAGATAATGAATAGACAGATATATAGGGTGTCCCAAAAGTCTCCATACAAAAGAAAAATTTTGTAAAATTTTGTAATGAATATTTTGTAAATAAAGGTACATTTAGTGATAATTTCCAATTTTCCCTATATATGGTGACTTTTGGGACACCATGTATAATATATAATAAAATGTTAATCATAGAATTTAGGTGCCAGAATGTGGGTACTAACTATAAAACTTACAACTTTGCTATATGATTGAAAATTTTCATGATAAAATATTAGAAAAAATAAATATTTAGTATAATACACATGGTAGTAAACTTCCTATTTGGTCATTTATTAAGTGTCAAATTATAATTGCAGCACAGACTTGTTCCATTCTTAGAAATATTCCAACAAGCTTAAATTTATTAAGTTCCACAAAAGTGTGTATTTTTTATCTGTTTTAACTGGTTAGAAGCACCTAGTACTGTATCTGGCATACAATAAGCAGCATATAGTAGGCGCTATTAACAAATAATTATTTGTGGAAGGAACTTTATGACCTATAATTCTTTTTTATTTTTTAAGAGATGGGGGTCTTTCCATGTTGCCCAGGCTGTACTCAAACTCCTGGGCTCAAGTGATCCTCCCACCTCAGCAGCCAAGACTACAGGTGCGCACCACAACACTCAGCCATGTACAATTCTTAATCAGGCTATTTCAATGTTTTTAGAAAGTGAGATGTGATCAAAGCAATGCAAATAACTTCTATAACCCAGCCCATAACCAAAAAATGGTCCCAAAGTATAGATGATTCTAACATTGATTAATATTATCTAACGAAATTGATTTTAAAATGATGATGGCAGATAAAAAAATAGAATTCCAAGGACCTATTGTAGCTTATTGATCTAAAACTTAGGCATCAGAATTATCTTCAGAGTTTTCTTTTTTTTTAATACAGGTTTCTAGGCTATAATTTGGAGATTCTGACTGAGCAGTTTTATAATCTTCAAAAGGTCCTCACATAATTTCAGTGCATAACTAGGTTTGGCAATCGATGATTTCGTTCATTTCCTTTCAACTGCTTCCAATATATCTTCCAAAAAGATGTCAAGGGAAGTAACTGTTATTTAGCATCTACATACCAGGTAGCATCTACATACCATACTGTTCATGTTATCCCATTTGGATCGCACAACCATCTTTACAGGTGAGCATTATTAATCCTACTTTAGAGTTTGTAAAATTGACACTAGGTTATTCTAAGTAATTTTGTCTAAATTCATTTAGCTAGAGGTGGAGGAATCAAGACTGAAATCCAGATGGGTCTACAAATCTAACACACACAAACCTTTTCAGAAAAAGGGAAAAAGTTGCTGGCAAAGTTTCTCATCTGGCATTACAGACAGAAGTAACTTTGATACCATGCAGAAAGTTCTTAATTTATTACTTAAATGCCTGCTGGTATAATCTCAGCCTTTATCTTGTTCCAGTAACAATGGAAAAGTGCAGTTGATCTGACATTTTACACACAGCTTCAGGAAAAGTTTCAGAGTGCACAAGAGAAAGCAAGAGAAGAGGAAAAGAGACCAGCTTCTACTCTTTGCTCCTCAATACTTTCTGCACCTGGATTGCTCTACTTCAGTTCCTCAGAGTTCTCCAAGTGAATGTCCCAAACTGAATATTGCTTTTTCTTCTCATAAAAAATAATAGTCCATAGCACATCTTAGGCAAACTGTCATTTGCCTAGTTGCTAGAATAAAGAATTCTTGGTCAAGATCAACCGTAAATTGCTACCTCCTTTCTGCATTGCTAAAGTGACCATATGGGCTTTAGTTCTTTCATGCTGTTTTTAGGTTTGGAGACTATGTTCATTGTAGACAATACAGCTTGACACACACACCAAATTTTTTATTAAGATTTCTGTGTTCCATATTGTTGAACATAAGGTCTTCTGTTAGCGATATTTGATGTTAGAAACCAAGTGTTCAGAACAAAAAATCCCTATCTTTCATTATGTGCTTTCACACGAGGGACTTGGAACACTTCGAGTATTCTGTATTTTCAATGCTCCCCTCTTTGCAGAGTACTCAAGACATCCTGTCGCATATCCCTTTCAGAAGAGGTCCGTGTCTCTTAGCCATGCATTCATTTACTACCTAAAAGATCAAATCTTCCTATGCCTAATCTCTTTTTAGTGCCCAACTTTCCTTTTTATTCTATATATTTCTGCCTTAAGAGGCATCACTGTGCACATAATGACTTAATATGACACATTAAAGAAGGACAAGTCCTAATTTGCTATAACAGCCTGTATGGTTTTTTCATTAGCAAATATGAGAAATGCTCAAGTAATAAAAATAAATGTTTCTTCAACCATCCTAAGCTTCAGATTCCTCAACTGTATAAAATAAGAATACACACTGGAGCCCAGGAGTTTGAGGTTGCTGTGAGCTAGGCTGACGCCACAGCACTCTAGCCCAGGCAACAGAGTGAGACTCTGTCTCCAAAAAAAAAAAAAAAAAAAAAAGAAAAGAATATAAATTCCATGACCTCTATGATCCCTTCCAGTTATAAAATTCTGAGACTAGATCAATACAGGGTTGGGTGGTTTATGAAAGGGTTCTAGGGTTCTAACTCACTTAGTTCTTGGGAGAAAAGTGAAAGTCAAGTACTTTAATAGCCAAGCACCATGGCTCATGACTGTAATCCCAGCACTTTGGGAGGCCAAAGTGGGAGGATCGCTTGAGGCCAGGAGTTCAGAACCAGCCTGGGCAACATAGTGAAATCCTGTCTCTACAAAAAAATTAGCCAAAACTGGTGGTGTGTGCCTGTAATCTTACCTACTCAGGAGGCTGAAGTGGGAGGTTTGCTTGAGCCCAGAAGATTGAGGTTACAATGAGCTATAATTGGGCCACTGTACTCCAGCCTGGGAAAAAGAGAAAGACTCCCCCATCTCAAAAAAAAAAACCAAAAGAAGTACTTAAAGTACTTTCAATAAATACTAACCTGAATCAGACAGAGGGTTAGGCCAAAGTGGTTACACAAAACCCAGAATGTGGCTATACATAAAAGGTACTGAAAGCTATTGCTATTTATCATAACTAACATTTATCAAACACTTCCATAATGTCCTAGAGCACTATTTCTAAGAACTTGACATGTATAAATTTATTTAAACAACCTTTGAGGTAAATACTATTATTATTCCTCATTTTATATATGAGGAAACTGAGGCAAAAAGAAACTTGAAGCCAAATGTCACCAAAGTGGCAGAGCCAGAATTAGAATCCAAGCAGTCTGACACCAGGGCAGAATTGGTATTTGGATATATTCTAAGAAAACTACTTGGTACCTGAGGATCTTTCTGGAATGTATTTTAAAGACCTAACAGGATGTCACAAACTCTGGCCCTTCCTGCACCTTGGGCAGACATCATTAATAGATCATGGTGCTCTGGCTGGGGTGTCAGGATCCTTTTTAACATAGTGCTCAGAGCAGGCCTTACCATCATCTGGAGATGACATACAAGAAATCTCCTATCCCTCACATAAAATAGAGAACTGACAAAAAAAGAGACTCATATACAGCCACTCAGTCCCTGCCCTCCTTGCTTTACTTCCCAATTAAATGAGAATATCCACATAGAATATTCTCATGGAAAATATACAATTGGTGTCTACTCTGCTATTGAAACACAGCTGGAAAATGTAGTACCTCTATCAGTGATTTATCATGCACTTACCTCTCCTCACAGGTACTCAAGTGAGGAGATGCTGGTCCCCTGTCATTCACAGAAGGGCGTCACTAATGGCATTCCGGTACAAACAGAGGCAAAGTGGTCAAAGGTCCATGGCTCCTGCACTTTCCCAGGATGTTATTCCAATGACAAGAGGACCTTCCCATCACCTCAAGCTTTTTTTTTTTTTTTTGGTCTTCTGTTATTGATTCATAGCTCTTTCACACATTTTAATGTATTCTTGGCCTCAGACTCAGGTACAGAATGAACTTTGCCTCTCCACGATTTGAAGAAGTTAAGAAGAGTCCCTATCCTAAAGTTATGTCCTACTGTGATGCTCAAAATTCTAGTATCAGCCATTCATAGCACAAAGGACTTTGGTAAGAGACAGATGAACGTTGGCTCTGCTACTTTTCTGTGTTATTGTGGGCCTTGCATCTATGAAATGGGAATAACAATCACTTCTCATAAGGCTGCTTTAATGAGTGAAGATACTGTATATACTAAAAGTACTCAGCACAGTGCCAGACACACAGTAGGTAGCTTATTATCATTATGATCATTACATTTATTGCTAAGCATTGCCATTTCCCTTGGTTCTTCTCTTAAAATGCCCCTGTTCTTTGTATGAGTAACACATTAAGTTCCTACTATATCTGTGTAAATGAAAGTTTCTTTTCTCTTTGGGGCCAGGGAAGTATTAATAGCACAAACCCCTTTGCAGGAAGGACACTTAAAAGGAGGTGGTGAATTGCCAGAAAGGCACTTGGCTTATTTCACAATTTTGTCTTAGGCTATGCATCCTAAAGTAGTTAATATTCCCCATACAGTATTATCCCTGACAACTGATATACTGAAACAAAAATCCTTTTTAAAAATACCTTAGTTTGTCCATATGTAAAAAAGCTATGAAAAGTACCGCAATGAGGCAAATGCTGTATGAAGACTATTAAAAATGTGACATAATTTTTTTTAACTGTTTTCAAACTTCTAACCACCCAGCCTCCCTATACCTACCTGCCAAAAAGCTGATGGCACCTCATAGACCATCTCTAGGCATCTCCTGCCACCTTATTCCTTGTCTGCAGAGACGGATAGGGATTGTTTGGTTTCATATCTCACATGAAAGTTCAAGTCATATTCACTTGCTTTTAGATCATCTCCTTGTTCATTTATAGAGTTGGGGATGTTGGAAGTTTCCAAAGACAGAACAGGAAGTGTGAAGCAATATACCTATTAAACAGCTACATGTTTGTAGTCCCTGTGGCACATTTACTAGAGAAATGTGGCAAGGGCTGGAAATGTCTTTGGCTACCAAAGTTATGCTTTTATACAAGTTAATTGACAAATACATACAGCAAAGACACCACAGAACACAGCCTCATGAATATGCCACAAATAAAACAACTAGGCCACACAAATATTTTATTGGCAGGGTTTCACAGATCACTGATAAAACTTACACTCCTTTCTTTATCCCATGATATCAGGGTTAAATTCCACCCACTAAACAGTCATGGTAAATTTTCATGATATCAAGTTAAGGAGTAGAGTTTCTAAAAGTGGCATGGGGGGATCTTGCCCTATTTCCCACTAAAAATACAATGTATATCAATGCTAGGTTGTTGACTTGCTAATCTTTGTTAGTCTGTAAAACATTCTTGATCTCTAGGGTCTGGATTAGAAAACACAGAGAGTATTCTTAAAAGTCAAAAGAAGTTAAGTAGCTATTTGCTTATAGACTAACTCATCCATCTAGAGATTGATCTCTGCCAAATTCTCTGTGATTCGGTTACTCTGTTATTTATGAGGAGCTGTGGCATCGTGTTTCAGAAATTACCAGCCAGTCAGCACTGATGGGTATGTATTTTTCTTGTTCACTTGGTGGCAAGGAACATATATAATAAATTCTTAGGAACTTTATCTCTTTCAGTTAGAGTCAAAATAACTGCTGACTCAGTGATTTACCACAAAATTTATTCCTGAGTAAAGGGAGGCCCACCCTCTACAGAAAAGAAGTATTTCTATACTTCAGCATTTCCAACAAGAACAGAGAGTTACCAATGAGAAGCAAAACAAGAAACTATGTTCCATGGCTTAGAAATTGTTTCCAAATATTTTTATACTATTTTAAATTTGTTCCCAATGGAAAGATAGCAAGAGATTAATGGCTTACATGTCCATTTTATTTTTAAAAAAATTTAAGTAAACTTAATTTTATGGTTGCAAACAGGAGTTATTAACCATCTGCTTTTGTATTATTTAAAAAACATTATACAAATAAATATTATTTTACAACCAGAAAACAATTATTCATAGAATTGTATATTTATTCCCCAATAATTCTTTGCTGTTTAATAAGGGCCTAAAGCTACCATCATTTCTATTCTTTTTAAAATTCACTACCTACAATTCTAAGAAAAACAGATGATAATATAGTATTTCATTGCAAATGAAGAAGGCTTTAAAGAGGTTTTTTTGTTTTTGTTTTTTTAGTTTACTAGAAGCATCAATTATCTCCTTTTGAGGAAGTAGTTAAGAAGAAAAAGTGACAACCTAAATCATAACTCACACTGTTAAAAGAAAGGAGGCTGGCACAAACAACTACCAGTTGACAGCTCCACTAACTAATGCTCTTGCATAGGCAAGTACCCCCTTGCATAAGAACAGAATATGGATAAATGAAGTAGTATTTTACTTCTCTACTTCTTTGAAACACAGAAATGAGTATACTTCTGGAATCAGACAATATGCCATGTAAAATAAATGGAAAGACAGTTTTTTGCTATGTAGGGCAGGGAATAGAGGAAAAAATAAACAGGTAGAAAGACAAGGCTTAAGATCTCCTGAAGAGAGTATGTTTTCACACTAATTTATTAAAATTAGAGAAGTACCCTGAATAACAGAATTCAGAATAAACCAGTGAAAGGAAAGTCTTCATTGAAGACAAATTCTGATCTGCACTCTAAACTGAAGTTGTACATATTATCATCTTGGCTTCTTACAGGAAAGACCAGTGAGATAGGAGCTTCTAAGATGGCCCCCAGTGACCTCCACCTCTCAATATTCATGCCCTCGTGTAACCCCCTCCTTTGAGTATTGGCTGGACCTAGTAACTGACTTCTAACATACAGAATACAACAAAAATGACCGATGTCACAAAAATAGTCTGGCTCCCATCTTGCTAACCCTTTCTGGCTCTCGCTTGCTCTAATGGAAGGCACCATATTGTAAACTGTGCTATAGAGAGGCCTATATTCAAGGACTGAGGAAGGTGTTCAACTATTGGCCTGCAAGGAATTGAGGTCTTCTGCCTAATAACCCATAAGGAACTGAATCCTGACAAAAATTAGGTGAGTGAGCTTGAAAGTGGATCCTCCCTCAAGTCTAGCCATCAGATGATACAGCAGCCCCAACTGACACATCAATTGCATCTTTGTGAGAATCTTGAGTCAGAGAATCCAGTAAAGCTATACCCAAATTCCCGATTCACAGAAATTGTGGATTAAGAAATGTGTGTTTATTTTATTTTCGGATAATTAGATACACAGAGAGAGAAAATTAATAGAGCCTGTTTCTTGAAGTCATTGAATCAAAGGTTTTCCATGATGAGGGTCAAATGTCCCCCCAAATCTTGTATAGCAATTCCACTTCCAAATTCTCCACTGGCCTTAAAAAGCATTATTCCTTTTTAAAAAAAAGTATCATTAATACCATGATAATTCTCAACCTCCTTCTGCAAAGACTTGAAACTATCTGTATATAAAAGATTCTGGAATACTCTTTAGCAACACACAAATAATACCTTAAAATAATTTGGACATGGAAATTGAATTCAGCAGAGATATACAGTGTCTCTAGGACAGTTATAGAATGTACCCATGGCATCTAAATTTAGCATACAAAGATTCTAATCATAAGAAATTTGGTATCTCCCTAAATGTAAAGAGATAGGGAAAATAAATGTCCTTTGATATGCTGAGAATGTAGCTAAATAGCTAGATGTTGCTAAAGGAGTAAGACAAACACCAGTAGGGAGGGCTTTTCTTGTTTTCCAGCAATAAGTTAACTAGTCATTAAAGCATAACACAGATAAATCCATAAATCATTTTATCCAATGGATTTCTGTAAAGAGAATATAGCAGTGTAACCATCATGCAGATAAATACAACATTATGAGCACCTGGAAGTCCTCCTCATGCCCCCTTCCATATCTGGCTTCTTTCACTCAACATTACATTTGTGAGAGTCTTCCATATTGCACGTAGCAGTAGTTTGTTCATATTCATTGCTATATACCATTTCATTATATAAATATAACATAAATTAATCGTTTATTCTCCTACTGATGGACATTTGTGTTGTTTCCAAATTTTGGCTTTAAAAATACTTTTACTATAAACATTTTTATGTCTCTTCTTGTGTAATGTAAACACATTTCTAACAGGTACATTATAGGAATGAAATTGTTAGGGCATGGGCCATTTGTTTGTTTAGCTTTAGAAGATACTGCTAAAGTTTCCCAAATAGTTGCACTCGTTCCAGCAGTACATGAGAGCTTGAGTTGTTCACGTTTTAAATTTTAGCCATTCTGATGACAGTTTAGTAGCACTTCATTGTGATTTTAATTTACAAAGCCCTAATAGTCAACTAATAAGGTCAAACACCTTAGTATTTCTTCCTTCTTTCAAGAATGATTCATCAGTTATTTCCATTATCCCATGAACATAATCAAAGTTCTCCTATTCTTAGAAAACAAACCAAATAAAACAAAGAAACAAAAACCAAAAAACTCTGTTTCCAGAGTGCTGAAAATATTCTTTTTCTTAATTGAGATGACAGTTATATACCTGTTCCATTGACATCATTTCTTTAATCTGTTTATAGTTTTATGTACTATTATTATGTATGTATGTTAGTTTTTCTTAGATTTTTAAAAAATTTTTTCATGGATATATAATAGTTGCACATATTCACAGGGTACATGTACTATTTGATACAAGCATACAACGCGTAATGATCAAAGCAGGGTAACTGAAATATTCATCACCTTAAACATATGTCATTTCTTTGTCCTAGGAACACTACAATTCCACTCTTCTAGTTATTTTGAAATATACAATAAATTATTGTTAACTATAGTTGCCCTGTTGTGTTACCAAACACTAAATCTTATTCCTTCTAACTAACTGTATTTTTGTACCCATGAATCAACCCCTTTTTATCCCTTCTTCCCACTGCCCTTCTTAGCCTCTGGTAACCATCATTCTACTCTCTATCTCCATGAGATCAATGTTTTTAGCTCCCATATATGAATGAAAATGTGAGATATTCATCTTTTAGTACCTGGCTTATTTCATTTAACATAATTTCCTCCAGTTCCATCCATATTGTTGCAAATGACAGAATTTCATTCTTTTTATGGCTGAATAATATTCCACTGTGTATATGTACCACCTTTTTGTTATCCATTCATCCATTAGTGAACACTTAGATTGCTTCTATTTTTGGCAATTGAATAGTCCTGCAAAGATTTTTTTATTAAAGAAAACTTTTTTAAAAATTTGGCTGGTCTGCTGGTAGTGGGTTATCACAACTTATTGACATTAGTGTCACTAAAATTGGTGTACAACCCCCCACTGCTAAATTTGACTGGTAAAAAAAAAAAAAAACAGAAAAAAAAAATAGGGAGTTCTACTATGGTGGAGTAACCTAACAGACTGATCCTCTCCTGGATAAAATATATATATATATATATATATATATATATATATATATATATATATCTCTGGATAAAATACAAGAAACAAGTATCTGAAGGCCCTGGAGAGTAAGCCAAGGCAGGCATATTTTGGAGCAGAGTTAAAAACTGGAAAGTCTCATAAGACATAGGTCATTGGGTTAAATACACAGAAAAGTGTTTTATCAGTAGTGGGGAATAATTAGCTCTAGAATGAGCATGAAGCAGTCCTGCCTAACAAATCTTAAAAGCAAGAATGGAAACAATCGAACTACTTACAAGCAACTTAACTGTGTCTCAGTAAAAAGGCACATGACTATTTATATGAATAAAACTATCCAGCATTCAACAAAGTAAAATTCACACTGTGTAGCACTCAATAAAAAATTACCAGACCTGTAAAGAAACTGGAAAATATGACCCATTATGAAGAGAAAGACTAATCAACAAACCAACCCAGAACTGACATAGCTGCTAGAATAAGAAGATAAGGCCTTTAAAAACCATTATTATAACTGTTTTCTACATGCTCAAAAAGTTAATACATGGAAGATGTTTAAAAATGTATCCTAAACTTTTTTTTTTTTTTTTGAGTCAGAGTCTCGCTCTGTTGCCCGGGCTAGAGTGAGTGCCGTGGCATCAGCCTAGCTCACAGCAACCTCAAACTCCTGGGCTTAAGCGATCCTACTGCCTCAGCCTCCCGAGTAGCTGGGACTACAGGCATGCGCCACCATGCCCGGCTAATTTTTTCTATATATGTTTTTAGTTGTCCATATAATTTCTTTCTATTTTTAGTAGAGACGGGGTCTCGCTCTTACTCAGGCTGGTCCTAACCTTTTTAAAATGAAAACTATAAGGTATGAGAAATGTCTTGGATGGGATTAATGTCAGGTTAGAAATTGCCGAATAAAAGATTGATGAATTTAAAAGAGAGAATAGATAATTTTAAAAAATGAATAGAGCATCAGTGAGCTATGGCTAAAGTTTTAAGTACATTTTAAATGTGTAATTGGAGTCCCCAAAAGAACAAGGTAATAAAAAATATTTGGAGAAATTATGGCCAAAAACATTCCAAATTTGTTAAAAATAATAACCTCACAAATCCAATGAACCTCAACCACAAGAAACATGAAGACAACTACACTAAGCCTGACTGCAATCAAATTGCTTGAAACTAGTGATAAAGAAAAATACTACAAGAAGTCATGTTATAAAGAGAGGAACAATGATGACACACAAGATACCTTAATGGAAACACAGTGGAGCAACATCTTTAAAGCACTAAATGAAAAAAGACAGATAATAACAAGTGTTGGCAAAGAAACTGGAACCCTGATACATTACTGGTGGAAATGCCAAATGATGTGGTCATTTAGACGCAGTTTGCCAGTTCCTCAAAAAGTTAAACATAGAGTTCCACTCCTAAGTAAATACCAAAGAGAAATGAAAACATGCATCTGCATAAAAACTTGTATATGAATATTCATAGTAGAATTATTGATAATAGCCAAAAAGTGGAAACAACATGTCAACCAACTGATGAATGCATAAACAAAATGTAAGATAGCTATACAATGGAACATTATTTGGCCACAAAAAGGAATGAAATACTGATACATGTGACAATGTGAATGAAGCTTAAAATAAAGAAACCAAACACAAAAGGCCACCTATCATATGATTCCATTTATATGAAATGTCCAGAATAAGCAAACTCAATAGACAAAAAATATATTAGTGGTTACCAGAGGCTGGGGAGAGGTGGGCATGGAAGTGACTACTAATGGGTATGAAAATGTTCTGGAATTAGTGTTGATGGGTGCGTAATTCTGTAAAAAGCGCTGAACTGTACACTTTTAAAGGGTGAACTTTACGGTATGTGAATGATATATCAACAAAGCTGTCAAAATAAATGACGGAAATACATTGTGGAAGATATCTAAAAAGTGAGAGATAGTGTTACAAATGTTATACTATGTGCAAATACTATGATTAAAAAACACATAAATAAGTTTTTAAAAATGTAAATGGTCAAAATAACCTAATTAAGAGGCAGAGAGTATGATATTAGATAAGCAAGGAAGACCCAAGGCCGGGCGTGGTGGCTCACGCCTATAATCCTAGCACTCTGGGAGGCTGAGGCGGGTGGACTGTTTGAGCTCAGGAGTTCGAGACCAGCCTGAGCAAGAGCGAGACCCCATCTCTACTAAAACTAGAAAGAAATTATATGGACAGCTAAAAATACATATATAAAAATTAGCTGGGCATGGTGGCACATGCCTGTAGTCCCAGCTACTTGGGAGGCTGAGGCAGGAGGATTGCTTGAGTCCAGGAGTTTGAGGTTGCTGTGAGCTAGGCTGACACCACGGCACTCTAGCCCTGGCAACAGAGTGAGACTCTGTCAAAAAAAAAGAAGAAGAAGAAGACCCAACCATATGCTGCCAACAAGAAATTTGATTTACACACAGATGCTCTTTATTATGGGTTATGTCCTGATAAACCCATCCTAAATTGAAAATATCATAAGTCAAAAATGTATTTAATACACTTAACCCACTGAATGTCATAGCTTAGTTTAGACTACCTTAAATGTGCTCAAAACACATTAGCCTACAATTGGGAAAATAATCTAACACAAAGCCTATTTTATAATGAAGAGTTGAATATCTCATGTAATTTAGTCCATAGTGTACATCATGTCACAGTTGTGATGGTTTCACACCATAGCAAAGTCAAAGTATCATAAATCGAATCATTGTAAGTTGGGGACCATCTGTATAAATACACAAATAGAGTTAAAAGTTTGGAAAAGATAAACCATACTAACACTAATCAAAAGAAACCAGAAATGGCTACATTAGTATCAGAAAAAAATAGATTTCAGAGCAAAGTGCATTTTTAGGAATAAGAATGTTATTTTATAATGATAAACGGATGAATTTTTCCAGAGGTTACAATAATCTTAAACATTTATGCAACTAATAACATAGCTTCAAAATACTTGAATCAAAAATTGATAGAATTGCAGGGAGAAATAACCAAATCCACAATTATTGTTGGAGATTTTAATACCCCCTTATGGTTGGTAGGATCCTAAGAGTACCCCCTAAATTCCCACTCCCATTATACATGTCCTGTATAATCCCTGGCAGGGACTTGTGAATATCATGGGATTTCACTCTCATGATTGTTATATTATATGGTAAAAGTGAATTAAGGTCACTTATCAATTGACTTTGATTTAATTAAAAGAGATTATCCTAAGTGGGTCTGACTAATCAGGTAGACCTTTTTAAAGTTTGGTCTATAAGTCAGGGATGGAAGTCAAGTCTCTCTGTTCTACTGGGCCTTGAAAAAACCCAGCTAACGTGAGTTTTATAGAAAGAAAGAAGTAAATTTTGCCAACAGCCACATGAGCTTAGAAGAGGCCCCCAAGCCTCAGATGAGACTACAGCCTAAGCTGACACCTTGATAGCAGTTTTCTGACACTCTGAGCAGAGGGCCTAGCTAAGCCATCCTCAGATTCCTGACTCATGGAAACTATGATGACATAATAAATGTATGCTGTTTTAAGCCCAATTTGTGGCCAATAATTACAGAAGGTATATACAGAAAATAAGAAAAGATTTGAACACCACCATCAACCAACTTGACATAATTGACATTTATGTAACACTCCACCTGAGAACAGTAGAATACATATTCTTTTTAAGTGTGCATGGAACACTTACCAATATAGACCATCATTTAGGCCATAACACAAAACTCAAATTTAAAAAGATTCAAGTCAAATAAAATATTTCCTATGACTACAATAGAATTAAATTAAAAACTAGTAACTGAAAGATCTTTAGAAAATCCCCAACTATTAGGAAACAAAGTAACACACTTCTAAATAATCCATGAGTCAAAGAAAAAATTAAGAGGAAAATGACTCTACCAAAATATTATAAAACACCACAAAGACTGAGCATGTATAACTTCACAAAGTTTTAAGTATATGAATAACCATACATGTAATTATTATATTTAAATAATTTAAAATGCAACTACTATAGAAGGTAATAGAACTTCTATTGTAGGAATAGAAACAAGATTGTTACACTATCAAATATTTTTCCTATAAGCTGACAAAAAGAAGCTGTCTTTTAGCCTGATGGCAATGAAAGAAGATGAATCATTGCTTGTGGAAACCAATTTATTTAGTCACTCTGAGTAGCTGTTATTTATTACTTGTCAGCACACGCTGCTAGTTCAATTAAATAGAAAAATCTGAAATTCTCTTTTCTCCCCCAACCCCATCCTTTAAAAAAAGAGGAATGACTCAAATTCAAAACATTAAAAGAACAATTTTAAGTTTATTATGTTTCTATTATTTTACTGAGGTGTTGTCTATTAAACATTCTGCAATAAAAGAAAGATTCATTGCTTTGACTAGTTAAATTTAAATGTCTATAGGGATCATTGTAAAAAAATAATTCGGGACTTCTCTTTTCAGGATAACATAAACTGAAAATTTAAAAGAAGGCATTCAGAGAAAGTGTTCATTGCAATATTGCACTGAATTGTGAGGAAGCCTGAGACAGCAAACTCATGGCTAATAAAAAGTTTGATTTCTTAACTGTAGTGTAATTGAACTCTTTCAGATAAGTTACAGTACCCATACTTGTTATGCACAGTGTATATGATATTTCACTTTGATAATACCACAGTTTTCATCATTCAACTGCAATCAACCAAAAAAAAATCTTGTTCATATTAAGTCACAGACATATTAGAGGTACATGTTGCCATGAAAAAAAAGTAGTATTTGGAGAATCTGTCAAGAGAGTAATATTAAGCAATGTATGTTAACAAAATGTGACACCTACCTCTGCCAAGCATAAAAGCCTATTGTCACTAATTATGTTCCTCATTGAGTTTATGCCCTTAAAGTGCTAAATACAGCTCACTAGTTCTTGGGCTAATTTCAGCTTTCAGTAATAAACATATCTTATGCTTCGAATGACATTAACTGGCCATCTACCACAGAGTACACAAGTCCATTTTCTTTATTCCATCATTTCAGTCAACAGAAATTACATCATGTCCAACATTTCTAGCAAACTTAGAGTTTGACTGAAATCAGAACTCAAAGCAAATGTAAGTGGACATAACAGAGTTTTCAAATAGTTGCCTAAAGATAATGCCTCATTAATCCAGTGAATCAAGAAAAGTATAATCTTCCATGTAATCTTCTTATACCAAAATTTTTTACGTTTTTTACAGCAAAACTTATTTGCACACAATTGCACATGAACGCCCTTTCTTGCAGACTGATTGATCATCAGAAACATCAATTATCATATCGTTATATGCAAACAAAAACTATATGTTACTATTTGTCCCTGCACTAAATAATCTCCAAGAACCACATAACCACAGCTCTGCCACTACTTTCATTGCCCAATGTCATTTCTCCCTGTTGAATGTGATTCTGCTGCATATCCCAGCACTCTCTCCCACACCTCCAACATTCTCTGAGCTTAAAGAAACAGAGGCCATACTCCTTTCACCTGCTATGATATGCTCCAAGCATACTTACTGCCTGTATACAGCTAGTCTTGCTATCAAATTGTTCACTTAAATCACCAGTCTAGGAATAGAAGGTTTATAGGTGTCAGTAGGCATGGGGTGACAGAACACTATTTCAAAAGGGGTTAAACTATGTCACCTAATTGAAGCATTCTGGATTTTTATAAGGGACAATGGTAATAGATCTGGTCATTTGAGTCCAGTATCTTGACGGACTTTTCTCAAAGTCCTTTTTAGTTCTAGATTTTCATGTTCCACTTGCTCTGAGAATTGGGGATGATATGAGGTATGAAATTTTAGTAAGTATCACAAAGCCTTCACAGCAAGTGGTTTAAACTGAGTCCCTTTATCTGACTCAATCCATAAAGGAATACCAAAACAAGGAATAATCTCAGTTACCAATTTCTTTACCACTGTTGTAGCTTCAGCACGTCTGTTTGGATAGCATTCAATCTATCTGCTAATCACATAAACAATAACCAAACAGTGAGAAAAGCTTAAAGCTGAAGATAAATTTATAAAATCAATTTGGAGTGACAAAAAGGGATAGTCCAGGCCTTTGGGGGCCAGTTTCCTCCAGAGATTTGGTGAGATTTACAAACAGTGCACTGGGAAATAATTTGGTAAAAGATGTGGAAGAATTTGAGAGAATATTGAAGGAGATTCACAGTATCTCTGATGTATTCAGGTCCACTGTTAATTATCTCCCCCTGAACATCAATGTAAAGAGAAATTGTGAATCAGAGTGTAACAGAATAGAAAAGAAAGTTGTGTGGAGGTCAATTACTGTATTCTTAAAGTCACATGAATTAAAACCATTTGAGTTAATTTTTATCTTCTTGATAAAATATTTGACTTAGGCATTTATTATTTTAAGCTAATTAATTAGAGCTCTTTTTACATAATTTGGTAGTAAAATATCACATACAAATGACATATATAGACACATAGACATATAGACAGAAGCCAGTTCTAATAGCTCTTAAGAATTTATTTGCTGGCTCTTAAATATTTTTTATTCAGACTATCAATCTTATAATTACCTATTTTATTGTTTTAAGCAATTACTCACTATGCAACAATTTGCCTTTAGTAAGATGTTGCCATTTCTGTGTTTGCCGCTTTCAGGGCCCAATACTAATGCATGTATAGGTAGGCATAGTCAGAAAGTGTACTCAGTTCTTCAGAAAGTAAGGATCCTATTTTCATCTTGAGTCTTGGTTTTGGCTCTCAGATCTCCATGATCACCTGAGGCAATGATTTTTCCTTACCCAAGAGCACAAGAAAAAGGAACAAAGGGATAGAATACAGAAATCTCCACGAATTCCTGAAAGCTGAAGTTTGCACCCACTGTCATATTGCCATTTACTGTTAGTTTTTGCCTGGCCCAGTCAGACATTTGAGGCCTCTAACTGGAATCTAAACTAATTAATTGAGATCCAATCTGAGCCTAGACCTAGTTCAGATTCCGTCTCAACTTCTGAACTCAGCTCAAACAAACTCAGAAAGCTAAAAACACAAATCTCTGGCACTTTGGAATCTGGGACAGAACTTACCCACAAACCTCAGTTGCAATGAGAGAGCAAAGGACAACAGGTCCAGTGGGTCCCACACTTGGACTTTCAATGCTCCTGGGGGTCTCTGGGAACTCTATCTCGAACCCACTTATGATAAAAATTAAATTTTACATAGTTTAACTGAGCAAAGAGCAATTCACACATTGGACAGCTGAACTAGAAAAGGTTCAGAGACTAATGCTGTAGCATGGTTGAAGAAGATTCATGGACAGAAAAGAGAAAGTGATGTACAGAAAATGGAAGTTAGGCATAGAAATAGCTGGATTGGTTACAGCTCAGCATTTGTCTTACTTAAATATAGTTTGAACAGTGGCCAGCTTTGATTGATCAAAACTCCACGACTGGAAAAGAAGGAATAGAAATGAGTGAAGATGAATGGAGCAAACTTTAGCTGGGACAAACGGCTGACAATTTTGCTTTTCAACTTTTAAACTAAAGTATCCTTTTAAGTGAAACCAATAAGCCTTAACCAAGGTTACAACTTAATCAAGAAAGCAAGAATTTCTAAAGAGATGGAGAACAGTTTGTACAAGATCCAGAAAAGCCACAACAACAACTCAAAGAAAGAAAAGTCTCGTCAGTCATAAACAAGATGTAACCCCTATTTTTTTGTCCAGACATATTTTCTAGGGTCCCAGCTTTTCAGCTGACCGTTCATAAATATTTAAAAGCCCTGTATTCCTCTGGAAAACACAGGAAAGCAAAAGCTGTGCACACAAGGGAAGAAAATCAATGAAGGGAGCAAGTTACACAAATATCAAACTGGAACAGGCTCATTCCCTGTCCAGGAATCAAACCTAGGCTGCTGAGGTAACAGCACAGATGTTTAACAGAAGTTTAACCAACAGACTACGAGGCAAATTAGTCCGTATTGTTATTCCCACAGGGGTAGTATTCAAAGGCTTTTTTATCTTGTTTTAGATCAGCTATTTGGTCTTCAATTTTGTCAAGCGAATTTTTAAGTCTAGCCACAACATTATGTGTCTTTCTTTTAAAATAATTTCTTCTATTAATACAAATGGGTAACTGTTTTGAACATGAGAGCTTTAAAATTTATTTTAAAAATTTAGAAGTCTTTTAATTTAAAGGATCCATCTTTTGGCCATCGATCTCAATGGTATATTTATTCCAAAAGTGACTCAATCCAATGCCTCTTCATAGAAAACCCGGGTGGTAATTTTCCAGGTTGAACCTGGCGAGGGCACAGAGAAGGCAATTCCAAGATTCCCAAAAATCCATCCTCAGAAATACAAAGTCCCTTTAAGGCAAAGGCTCACACCCCCAGAGCTTGACGCATTTGGAAGGAAGAGTGTGCTGCTTAGAATCTTACACGTCTCAGACTCCGAATCTTTTTCAGACTGGCCGCCTGACGTGTTCCCGAGAAAACACGCCTCTACCCCAACATGGCGGGGACTGAGGAGAGAATTCCCACTCGGTCACAGGACAAGCTCAGGGACATAAAACAGGATGAGAGGGAAACTTCATATGGTTTTTGTTTTGGAGGACCTGCAGCAAAGTGTGCCTTAACTGGCGCGGGTCTAATCAGAACCCTGCAACCTGCTAGTCCGCAGGGCCGGCTCCAACGCCAGGGTTATAGAGGCGCCACGCCTGCAATCTAACCTGTGGTAACCCTCTTTATGACAAAACCAACACAGAAAGACGACGACAAAAGAAAGAACAACAAAAAAGGCTATTTCTGAGAGGAGAGGGAATCAAACAATATGAATATTCACACCACAAAGTACCAAAAAATATACCAATACCAGAGTGCTCACAAGACTAGTCACTCACAAAAACTTTTCTCTCGTTAATCTTAAATTTGGAAAGAAAAATAATCTTCTACTGTCTGTTCAACCGGAGCCCACAGAGAGAAAAACTGGGAATCTAACTGGTAAGTAAGATAATCTCACCATATTGCCGGCTGGTCCGAGTTCCAATTTTTCTCACAGGCTTTCAGGAGAGCAGAGTGGCTTCGAGAACCTGCTGTTAGGCGGGGATCAAATCTGCCCCTGGTGAGTGCAGGCCGGGAGGGTGGTTCCTAGGGGTGGAGAAGGCGGGAACCAATCAGGGGGAGGGACTGCAGGAAAATGCAGAACACCTGATAATCATTGGTTATAGCCCACACCTCCTGTAAGCCCGCCCCCCACCAGGCCAATAAAAGAAAACCACCTGGGAGTCTTCGACATCATTCTCCACTTGTGGAGGCTGGCCTGTTCCTCTCTGGAACGCACTTTCACTTTGTATAGCTTCTTTTCCGTAATAAATTGTGTGGAATTGCTTTGTATTGGTGATCACTCCGTCACTGGCCCAAGTCGGTACCAGTACTCACTGTTGACACTGGGAACTGAGAACCAAAGAATATCGAGATAGACCTAACACCAGCTATGCCAGACTGTACGGGTGAGAGGAATCTTACCCTTTTCCCGAAAGTTCGCTGAAAGATCAACTCACAATTAAGGAAGATTAGTAAGAGAAAGGATTATTTACCACACGCATGGGGAGAATCACATAGTGATTACCCAATATCCCAATAAAGTTCAGACATTTTTGTACGTGCCTGTTAGAGGGGAGGCGGGAAAATGAGGAGTATAGGTATGAGGGGTTGGTTGCTAGGGAGGATGACTGGGTGGGGAAACAGATTGACTTGTAAATTAACCTGAGAGACAGGAATTATGTTTTAAATGATTTGGGCCCAGTCTGGTTGCATTCTTGTTCTTTCCTGCAAAATACTGATATTATAGGGAGAGGAAGGGAAGTCAATTGCCCCCTTTGATCTTTTTTATCAGGTTGGTCCAGTTTATGCAGATAGAGGGGAAGCCTCTTCCAAGGGCCTGTTAATCTCTAAGAGTCTTTAATTCAAAATAGTCTTTATAGCAAGGAGTCATATTTTAGGGTGAAAGCTCCAGAGTTCCTTCATGGTTAACAACCATTCATTTCATTCACCAACTCCATAGAAGACTCTGGCAAAGCTGAAGCTTGAGATTCTAAAGTCAGGTGTACCAGGCAGAATTAAGGGTTAGCCTATTGAAAACAGTGGGACAAAGTGAAAGACTTCATTGTGAACTGTGGATATCTTCAGCCAGCCCAAGAAAAAAGATAATTCCACCAATTAATGAGCCTCATCCATAAACACAGAGCTTCCAATCAGCTTTTTAGTGTCTTACTCTCATAAAAGTAGCCAAACATCACCAAAGATTTAAAGAAATTTGAGAAAACATCAGATGGAGAGCAAAATAAATAAGAAAACATTAACTTGAAGGAAACAGAAACAGAAAACTTGAAAACAACCATTAAAATTAACATCTTCAGAAAAGTAAACATCATACCTATGAAATTGTTAAGCACAAGGCCAAGGTAAGGGCCAAGGAAATCCTGACAGATTTAGCCAGAAAAGGAACAGTAAGCTCTTAAGATAGCTTATTACTCACATAGATAGTGAAAAAACAGTAGTCAAAGGTACCAAGTCCCCATAGTCCTTGTGCAGGGAAATACCAACACAAAAGGGATGACAGTACAAGAGTGATGGGACACCCTGTTGCTGTGGGGCTAACTCTATGTTGCAGCTAAACAATTTTATAGCCCACAGCTATGCCCCAAAGGGGGAAAGGTAGAAAGTCCCACCTTTCAAAGAAACCAGGGAGACAATGAGAAAACTGCCTCAAGACAACCTTGTGCAAGACAGGGATCCTCCACGAAGAAAGAAAAAGCAAATAAGAAAATGATTATGTAATGGCTCCTCACTAAACTGCCTGTCTTGCTATGCTCCAGAGAGAATCACAAGGTCAGAGTGATGTTTGAGCTCTGCCTACATGATCTACCAGAGTACATGCAAGGTCACCAGGATACCACACCAGAGCCATTGCCCTACAGATAGAAGATTGTACAGCTATTTTAAAAAGAGACTATCCAGAGAATAAAAAACAAAAAGATCTTTTGGATATTAAAAATATGATAGAAGTTTTTAAAAATCACTGGAAGAACTACAAAACTGACGAATTATACACAGAGTAGAAAAGATGGAAATTGGAAACAATAACAAAAAAATCAAGCCTAGATATCAATACCTTAATAGAATGAATTTTAGAAATAGAGATTAGAAAAAGAAGGAAAGAATTTATCCAAGTAGTATTTTAAAACATCACAGAATTGAATGATGTGAAGTTTTCCACTGAAAGAGGCCACCAATGATTAACTCAATGGATGAAAAAAGATCCATACCCTGACACATCAAGAAATTTCACAATACTGGGGATAAAGATAAGATCCTGACATTCAAAGAGAAAGAAATAGGACACATGTTAAGTATCAAGAAATCAGAATGACAAATGAATTCTCAACAGCTTTAATGGAAGTTAGAAAAAGGCAATACTGTAAATTTCAGAACAATGATTTCCAGCCTAGACATCAAGACTCACATGAAGTTTCGATCACTATATGGATATAATTGAGCCATGCTGAGTCATACCAGTGAATCAAAACAATTTATTGTTCATGCAGCCTTTCACAGGAAGCTGTTGGAAGAGGTATGCCACCAAAATAAGAGAATAAACCAAAAGAGGAGGAAGAGAATTCAAGATTTGGGGGATCCAACCTGAGAGACGTGAAGAGCAACCAATCCAGATTAGCATAGAAGAGAGAGCTCCAGGAGGAATGTCTTTAAAAAAAAAAAAAAAGATTATATGATGTGTTTGAACCTACCAAGAAGAGATTCATACTTCTAGATGACAGCCTGAGTATAAATTAATGTCTGATACATAGAACACTGAGTAATTGAAATAACAAGGCAATTATATTAATCCCAGAAAACTTAAAAATTGGCCCAAAAAAGGAAATATAATTAGACAGTAATATAACAGTAATATAATTTCCACACAGTTGTGAACAGTATTTAGAGTCAAAACAGTATAAACAATGAATGGTAACTTAACCAGGAAGTGTGATTAACCTCACTGTTTTGAGATGAGGGAGGAAGGTATGTATTTAGAGGAGAGATGGAGGCACTAGAGTTTAATCTTTGTATTCCAAACAGATCAATAAAATCTAAAACTCAAATATCAAGAAATGGCATAATAATCACGTTATTTTGAAATAGAAAGAAATGCTGCAAGACACAGCTAAAAGATTTGAAAATGGTTACCTCAGTAGCAACAGCTGGGTGTAAAAAAGGGAAGGAAAGTGCTATTTTTCACTATAAGCTTTGGAAAAAAATCTTTTTTGACTTAAAATTATTTAAATATTATTGTGAAATGAGTAAAACCATAAGTTAAAGATAACATAAGTTTATGGACCAAAGTCAGTAATTCTAGGCCGTATACTTACCAAGCAATCCTGACACTGAATAATGTAACAGGTAAAAAGAAAAAAAAAATTTTTTTTTTAAAACTAGATTGTTGCTCATATCCAGTTAACAGTGTGGGACAAATAGAAACTAAATAGATTGATTCATTTTGAATTGAGTAGGGAGGGGAAGGAAAGAGATTAATACTTGAATTCAAGAGAGTTCTAGGCCGGGCGTGGTGGCTCACGCCTGTAATCCTAGCACTCTGGGAGGCCGAGGTGGGTGGATCGTTTGAGCTCAGGAGTTCGAGACCAGCCTGAGCAAGAGCGAGACCCCATCTCTACTAAAAATAGAAAGAAATTATATGGACAGCTAAAAATATATATAGAAAAAATTAGCCGGGCATGGTGGTGCATGCCTGTAGTCCCAGCTACTCGAGAGGCTGAGATAGGAGGATCGCTTGAGCTCAGGAGTTTGAGGTTGCTGTGAGCTAGGCTGACGCCACGGCACTCACTCTAGCCTGGGCAACAGAGTGAGACTCTGTCTCAAAAAAAAAAAAAAAAAAAAAAAGAGAGAGTTCTATAAGTTTCATGTATTTTGCATTGGAATCACAACCTAGTAACACTGAAGGAAATCTTATGTATTGGCTATTTATGTCCTTCATTTTACAGTTACTTGTCCAAGGTACACAGCTCGTTAGAGCAGAATCAGAACCCTCTACTCTTAACTCTCACAATCTTTTCGCTGCATCACAATCATTTTAAAGTAATTATTAAATATCAAAAGAATGTATTTGACTTCCTATTGATATACTCATTAGCCCTTCTTTGAAAAAGGAAGTATACTTGAATATAAAGAAAACATAAACATAAAAATGAAGTTTTAAGCTAAGATATATCGGTTTTACTTTTTAAGAATTAAACAAATGCAATCAAGGAAAAATATCTATAACTGAACTCTTTTCCTATTTTTTATGATGGACTAGAACTGAGAATTTTTAAAACTTTAAGGCTGCCCAAATATTTGGCCCAAATTGCAGGTTCACCCCTGCTTTATCTACCTTGAAAATGGCATTGGAAAATACATACTTTATTGCAATTTATATTACTGTTCAAATGATTCACAACACTTTTACTCAGATTATGCCCTGGGATCTAACATTTTGTTGAAAATAGGTTTTGGTGAAAAGATTTACAAGGAAGGATATAATGCCTGATAGACTTAAGGAACTAATGATGTTCAACAGAAAGATTTGGGGGGTTGGGGTGATTTTTCATCATTGGAATATTATAAACTGGTAACCTGGTGATAGGTTTTTAGGATATATCTGAGTGTGTGGATTAGTAGAAACATCTAAAAGTGAACCAAGGCTTAGTGCTTGGAGCAATGGCTTACTACAGAGGACCTATTACCAGTTGCTACCCAGCATTCAAGATTTGAATCAAGTCCCTAGTCAAATATCTGGATTGCTTGATATTAAATGGAAAATTCAGCTGCCAATTTTTCCACTGTTTTAATTTAATTATTAATTAAATATTGCCTAAACATTTTCCTTACCTTAACCAAAGGAAGGAATTAGGCATCAAAATAAGCAGCACCCATGTCTTTATTAATCAGCCTATTCCATGCTAAAATCTTTTTTTTTCTTTTTTTTTTTAATTTTATCTTTCAGAATACCAATGTCACATCCATGCTAAAATCTTTACTGCAACATCTCTAGTTTTAAGATTTGAACAGGACGGAGCACCTTCAATGCATTCTACAAATACATCTGAGCTGATGATTTAAATGGCAGCATCAGATCAATACACAGTATTTTCCCATTACATGGCGATTTCTAAAACAAACTTATTCCTATTCTTTAAAGCCATTTATTTTCCAAAAGCTCTCAAGTCTTTCAACATTAAAAAAAATAAGAGAAAAAGCAAATTTTCCAAGGTAGGAATCTAAGTAGCCTCTAATTTGTTCAGCTCATTCTACCTCACACATATCCACTCCAGTCAAATGTCCTCTAAACCATTCTGCACACTGAATAGATCTGACACACAATGCTTCATGAAAGTAGTGACTTTAATCAGCTACAAAGCACTAAGACCTTTTCCTACTCTTATATGTTTAATAACAAAAATGCCATCTACTGTATTTTATAATTAGTAAGCAGCAATACAATTTATTCTGTACTGGTTTATATTTTAACATGAAGTTTAAGTTGAAATAGAAAAAGCATTTTACCATAATCAATGCTTCTTCATCTTGAAACAATGATAATGAGAACTCACAACTTAAATCATATTCACAGTTACCAGCCTAAGAGAAGTATTTCAAATGATATAGGGTTATGTGCTTCATTAGAAAGACTCAGGGAGGGGACGGAAAATGGCATGTTCAGGAACAACAGAAAAATGAATCTGTAACTGCAACTCCAAAGTTTCATAAATGTCCTCTATTTCCATTTAAAAACTCTAATATATAATTAAGTCTGCTAATAAAACACAATCCCTGAAAGTTTTGTATATAAGCAAAATCCTCATACAACATGAGTAGAGCATGGCTTATAAATACACTATATTTGTTATCAAATATAAAAACAACAGTTCCAGATTTATGTTTTAGGAAAAGAAATTAGTTTATTTTAAGTTAAGGGTCTCTACTTAAATTTATTTTGATATCAAACAACTGCAATTAGTGATGGAGGAAAAACGCATCTGTAATTGTGGCAGGATGTTAATTTACAAAAACTATACAAAATTAGATTAATTATAACAACTTAGCAAAGGTTCCTGAAATTAATTTTGCTTTTGGAAAAATATCAAAAGTCTTTAGATCCAGAATGATAGACTTTTATTATTTTTGATTCATGGAATTATAGCATATCAGATCTTCAAGCAACAACACCAGATGAAATCATGTATGATAAAATATTCTCCTTTTCCTGATAGCTTGGAATGTAAATGAAAACTTGTTCCTTTATTAGTGAGGAAAAAAAACTTAAATGAAGTGTCCAATAGTATCAAATACCTGTTAGAATGGCTCATCTGCTATAATTAAACATGGGCAATTAGCTCTACATTGTTAAAAATTGCCTTAAATCCTTTCTTTCTTTTATAAAAAAAAGTTTTTCTAAGCCATTTCAAATCTCTAAGCCTGATAACAAAAATTATTATTCAGTTTTAATTAAGAAATCCACACCCATATAAGAAATCTTCAAAATAGTACATATTTTAAAAGTGTATATAAGCAAAACTAAATTTCTTAAATTGTTAACAAATCTAGGAGCAATAATTTAATAGTCTATTGCAAAATATAGGTAGCCTTAAGAGAAACATGCTTGGTCAATCTTTCTTAAGTTTTTAGGTTTGGTGCTCAAACATTTAAAAATAAAGAAAAAAAGAATAACATCACTCTTTGCTAATGGCTTTTAAGATAATTTGCAGACATAGCTAAATACTCATCTAACAAAGTATCCAGTCTATCCAACTATATTTGTCATGAATTCATAAGACAATAACACACATTTCTAATATAAAATAAAACAAAAAACAACAACCATATTTTATGCCTAAAATGAATTTACCTAATAAGGGTTACATGAGAAGTACCATGTAAGACCTCAAAATAAACTTCTGATACAAAATTATATGATGTGGCTTCATTCAAACACATCTAAAATTGAAACTCAAGTTAAACAACTAGGCTGGCTTTTTTATATCACCAGCTTTCATTAGGGCCTTAATCGCTCTTGCTCTCATCTCAAGTTCTAGCAGCTCCAGCTGCTGTGCAGAAGGTTGAACATCTTCTGGTGGAGGAACAGTCAGGGTGGCTGCTTTGGGTTCCTTTGGGCTAGACTCTGCCAGTCCCAGAATCTCATTCACACTTTTCTCAATGTCTTTCTCCAGGTCATCTATCTGACCAGCTTCACTTTGCACTGTATTTTCTGGGACCTCAGGAGCAGCAGCTTCTTCGTTGCATGGGCCTTCTATGTCACTGTCATAAGCATCTGCATTTATACTGAGTACATCACTATCTTCCCCTTTGCCTGTAACAAACAAAAAAGGGAAAAGAATCATGTAACTTAAATGCCCTGGGTAAAAATTTCCTTACTATTTATGATTAAAGGGTTGTTTTGACCCCACCTCCCACCATGGAGTCCCAAGCACATTTCATAATCATCATCCCAACCCCTTTTCTCCTGACTCCTCAACTTTCAAAACTGACCTAATTTAATGCAAATTTTAATATATATTTCATTCCAATTTAGAACATGGAAGCATTAAAAAATTTATTCCATAACATAGAGTTTCCATGATCTATTTTCCTAGTTAAAATGTCCTAACATTTTACATCATAATGAAGTTTTTGCATTACAAAATGAAAGCTGAAGCTGGAAACCCTGTGGATAGAGTATTACTTATTATTGAAGAAGTAAAATTGCATTCTAGAAGGTGTTTAAAATGCTTTATAAACTACAAAAAAGAAAAAAAATGTCATCAGCAAGGTGGAGACCATGAGGATTGCAATTTTCCCAAATCTTTTCATATGCTTTTTCAAACACTTTGTTCTAAATCAATAAATTCAAGGAAAGTGCCTAAGGCCATTTTCTAGGATAAAACATGGTTTCATAAAGAGGATTTTAATTAATAAAGTTAGTACACCATAATTTTTTTAAAATATTTTTCCAATCTAGTCAAGCCCGAAGTACACCATAATTTTTAAAACTGTATTTGTTATAAAACTTCTGTAACTAATGTTAAGAATTAGAATATAAATGCAGGTTATGGCTCTCAACCACCTTGGTCTTGGCATTGAATATTACTCAACTCCAGGCATCATTTACAACTTTGAGTATTTAGTTATACCTCCAATTTATTTATCTTTCAAATCCCTGTGTTGGGAAAAAAAAAAAGTAATGGTCCTCAAAATGTTAGCTTTGATAGCTTTCTTATGGTAGGGAAAACTTATTTATAAAACATAGATTGACAGATGGAAAATTCTGATAATAGAATGTACTAGAAGGACATAAACAGTTCTACTTCATTGGTTTTATAATAGACAATTCACTGACCTTGACCAATCCTCCTACATTCTTTTTTTTTTTTTTTTAGGCTGGTCAAGTGGAGCAGTGGGAGTGGAGAATCTACATTCTTACAATTCAAAAATCACTCCCTATTCTAAAACTAAAGTGGAAATGACAGTAAATTATTTTTGTGTCTACAAATAAAATTTGTAAAAAAAAAAAAATCGTTGTAGTTTTAATTATTTGATGCCAAAGAACATTTTATATATCACCCCAAAGCAACTAGTATTTTCAAACAGCAAAAGAAAAATTACAGAAAAATGAATATATCCTTTTGTCTTAAGAAATAATGTTTTATGTAAGTAAAGGTGGTCCCTGGGTTATGGACAAGATAAATTTCTGAGAACATCTTTAGGTCAGATTTGTTGATTCAGGAATCTGGGGGGGGGGGGTGGAGAAGGGAAATAAAATAAAAAAGTGCATATAGGTAATAATAATACTATAAGGACTCATATGTGATAATAATACAGTGGAATACTGTAATAATAAAACCCCTGTACTGTAGTAAGTTACAGAAACTGTTGTGCTCTTTCATTCAAACAAACAGAACATAAAAACACACATAGTTTATACAAAAGTTTAGACAGGAGAAAATTTTAAAAAGAATATTAAAGGTTAACACTCACTTGATGCTGCATATCAATGCTAGGCTACTAGGAATGTTATACTTATTTTGATCTTCTAACCCAATCAAAAATAACCTTTCTATTTCAATAATTAATCCACTACACTGCTTAGTAGTAACTGATGCTTTCATTGGAGAACTGCCCTTCACACATTCCATTATTCTCACTTTATCCTTTATAATTGTTGCAATAGTCAAGTGACTGAAGCCTCATGGTTTCCCAACGAATATGCCATCTGGCCTTTCTCCAAACGCTTAATTATTTCTACTTTCGTTCCCATTATAATCACCTTTCTCTTTGCTGCAGGTTCACCTGGACTTGCAGGGGACTTTCATTTTGGAGGCATGGTCAAAAGGGTAAACAAGACTCACAAAATTGAATTAAACTGGATGAAAGTGATGTTGTGCATAAGTTATTATATAAACAATGAGACTAACCACGAGCAGAAAGATGCCCCATCGAGGGAGGAAGTGCTTATGCCATGTTGGTTTGTTTACACTCATGGAAGAAACTAGTTCCTGTATTACTAATTTAATTAAAAATTATCCTTATGGGGGGCTTTGGGAGCCTGTTCAAAAGTATGGAATGGCATAAGATGGGTCATCCATAACCTAGGGACTGCCTGTATTTTAATTTGAGACAAAAACAAATTTAAGAAAAGAAGTTCTAAGTTGTTTATGGCCTCAAAAAGTTAAATGTTTTTTCTTTTTCTTTATCTTAAAGAGACAGCACCTCGCTCTGTTGCCCACGCTGCAGTGCAGTGGCATAATCATAGTTACTATGACCTCAAACTCCTAGGCTCAAGCAATACTCCTGCCCCAGCCTCCCAAGTAGCGAGGACTGTAAGCATACACCACCATGCCTGGCTAATTTTTAAATTTTTTGTAGAGACAGAGTCTCACCATGTTGCCCAGGCTGGTCTTGAACTCCCAGCCAAGCAATCCTCCCCCATCGGCCTCCCAAAGTGCTGGGATTACAGGAGTGAATAACCACCCTGCCTGGCCTAAAAATTAATTTCATGTCTTAGGCATTAAATCTATAGGCTATTTAAAAGACTTAAAAAATAAATTTTTGAAAAATGTGATTTGTTTTTTAGACCAGAGGCTATTGCTAGATAATGATTGAAGAGCAGAAGTGGGTGGGGGCAGGGGGAGAGTCTGAAAGTGGGGATACCCGAATCCTAATCCTTAACTCTGCAGTGAAGTATGTGATTTGGGGCAAATCCCTTACCCTTGAAGAATTTCTCTCCTATAAAAATGAAGGGAAATTGTCCTAGAAAATCTCTAAAGTTCAAGGTCTAACATTACAGTAAGTGAAGTCTACATAAAAAATATATAAAGTGGCAATACTTTAAGCTAGTCTCTTCCACCTCCCCAAGATAAGGTTACCACTCATCTTTTTACCATTCATCTTTCACTTAATATATTCATCACCTGGATAATAATTTCAAAAGCATTTCCTATTGGCAGTAGTAGCCAATGAAAGATAAATCACAAGTGAGCAAATCAAGTTCTACTAAATTTTTTTCACCAATCTTTTTGGCAACAGAATTTTTTAGAAAAAGAATTATATTTACAACATCCATACATTATAACTGAAGTTCGTTTATTACCTTGGGTCCAGGGATCAGTGTCTAATGACACAACTACGTAATCCCCCTTATAAGCTAAATCACAAAATTCAAAGCAGCACACTTCTATGAAATTGATTTGTTTTGGATCTGTATGCAAGCAAATTTTAAAATGACAGCAAAACTTAGAGGTATTTTCATTAATTAAGTGAGAAATCTACAGATCCTATAGACATACGTGGCAAATCTAGCTGAATGTCACTGTCATGCACCACCAGCCTGCATTTCTCACCAAAAGACTTAAGGGATATATATGAATGTGTATAGATATTTTAAAAAATGAGAATGTAAGGTATGTTTATTTTATTTTTTTCTGGGGGGGGGTCTACAGTTTTCAAACACTTCAAATGTCTAAGAAACAGCAAGCTGTATTTTTTCACTTAATTCAGATCATTTTTAAAGCCTATTTATATAAGCTTATTTAAGAAGTAACCATAAAGAGCCACTGTACTCTGAGTTTAACATAATAAAATCTCTATCTTATAAAGTTATCAGCACCAGGGATTTGGGATCAAAATGTTTATACACACAGTCCCAATATTTCAAAGGGGGAAAATCTGGACATTTTTTTCACTTATATTTTTGTGTTTCTGACTTTAGCTAGCAGAAGGTGGGCTTTGTTTTATTTCTTTGTTTTTATATCAGAAACAGTATACATACTCTATCACTGAAGAAACAGTGCTGTCTAAAATTGGTATTCTGTTTACATTGAAAATTACCCAAAATCCAAATGACCAAGTTCTCAATAACACAGTACTGCTGAATGTATTCATAGGTTCCATCTGTCCATTATAACTACACCATAGATGCCAAAGCTTTTTATACATCTGAAATAATTTAGCATAAGCACTTTATCTCACACATGCAAAAACAAGTTAAATGACTTGGACAACAGGATACAACAAATTATTTGAAGATCTTAGAATCACACTTCAAGTCTTTTCACTATTTCTAAATTTTCATCATTCCAATGAAATCAGAGTACATAATTTGTTTTTTAAAGCATCATTTGCAAACATAAGAATACATTTCCAAAGATAATTTACTCTCATTGTTGGTATTAAAAAAATGTAGGTTTTTTCCTGTCAATTATGATCTTCAAAGTAGAAGAGGCAAAATTTATATATTCTTTCTAAAAAAGTAATTTCATCCCCAAATGCCTCATTCGAAGCCTTAATTTCAATGTGGTCATGTTTTGGCCCTCCAAACTCCCACTGTGCACCCTGTGTGTGTGTGTGTTTTCAGGCAGAAGTGAGTGTTATGTAAGCATTCCACAAACAAGGAAGCATCTTCAAGTTTTCATACAGGCTTAAAAGGGTCTTGTTTTCTCAAGAAAAACAAATCAATATAAAATGTAAATCATTTCTGCCCCTTTTAATAAAATCTAATCAGTAGTAAGAGATATAACAAGTAATAGGATATCTATTTTAATAAAGTTTAGAATCACTTTTCACAAAGTTATGTTCAAAAACTGTTTTAAGTAGCAATTAGGAATAATCATATACTATGATTAATGGTAAAAAAATTATCAAAAACCAGTTTGTGAACTAATGTGTTTGGGCTTTACAAAGGCACTAATACTTAAGCCCACTTAAATTTTTAATCTTTTTTAAAGATCTAAAGGAAAAGATATAAAAACAGTTTTGATGTATGCATCGTGTTAAACTAAGGTTATCAAAATCCAACAAGAAAAATAAAAAACAGTTGGGTCGGGGGTGAAATGTTAAAAATGCTACTAAAAATAATAAGAATAAAAATTCATACCATTAACTGTAAAAGACATAATAATCAAAAGTGGCACAGAGAAAACAGCAAGGAAAATCTTAGACCCAAGTTACTGATGTCATAGAGCAGCAAAAGAACTCAAGTACCTTTAAGCAATACACAAAGAAACAAGAGGATATGATATATTCCTTACATTAATTCTACTCCTCAAATAAGATGGATATCCCCTAAAATACTACACACCATTTAGGGTACTTCAGATAAAAGCAATGCAAATGAAGAAATGGAGCAAATAACTTATAGGAAAGGATTAAAGGAGTTTAAGGGCTTAGTTAGCTAGACAACAGTTATAAGAAAACAATGTAAGAGTTAAAAGATTTTTCAAGGAAAAAGTAATAAAGGGTTCGCAGATTTAGTGAGCATTTATGTTGGATCCTCTGGTCAACTACTCACCAATGTACATTCATTCTATTACATTGTCCTCTGGTCTATATACTTTCACTATTTCTCTTTTCTTTCATTTTCCTGCTATCTTCTGTCTTACCAACTTGATTCATATCCCAAACTCTGTACCCAAGTACTAAATATTTTTTAAATAACAAACTAATCCATCTAGACTCAGTATCTAGACAGCAAAATGAATCAATCACTACTCATATTTATCACTGATATAGATGAATAAATGGAATAATTTATCAGAGGAATATTTGTTTGTATGATTCAATGAGCCATAGTTATGAACATGGAATAAAACCATAAAGACAAAACATTTGACAACTAAAACACCCAACACTCTTTGAACATTTTATTGGCAAGGAGAAAAAATAAACTACATAAGACCCATCATTTTAATAGTAATATACTTCCAGTATAAATAAAATGGAATGTACTGCAAAACAGGAAAAACTAAAACGCAATACCTGTATTTTTATTATCATCTATAACAAATCTCAATGCTTGCGAGCTGCAGGAAATCCCTAAGCTATAATATAAAGGAAAAATATTCTATGGCACAGGTTTGCTTTTTGTTAAAATAAATGTTTTAAATAGAATAGCCAATGAAAGTAAATAAACATACAAGAATTATTAATCACAAACACTTTTAATTATGAAAATAAAAAGGACTTTTAAGTCATGCTAGCATCTTTAAACCTTCATAGAGTTTATAAATATGGTAGTTGATAATTCAACTTATCAGAAACAGTTCTTATGCATAAAATGAAAGCATAGCTAATGTTATGAGTGACTGCATACTTGTGAAACCTCTTGATAGTGAATTATTAAATTAAGCCAAGAGACAAACCCTAGAACATGGAGTATTTAAATACCTGTCTGAATTCCTGCTAAAGATGGCAAATTGAGCATACATATCTATTTCCCTCCCCTACGAAGAACCCATTGCAGTGACAGAAGAGTGACACTTAAAAATTGTAAATTAACTGATGACAAAACTAATAAACATCAATCCTTCCTAAGGCACAAAATAGGGAATCCAAAAAGGAAATAAAATTCAACAGATTTAGCTATACAAAAATGGTAAGATTTCTGAGAAAGAAAATACACCATAAATAAAATTATAAGACAAGGGCAGACTACAAGCAATATTAGTAAAATACCTTTTTTAAAAAGGACCATTATAACAATATACAAAATGTCCAGGTATCATTAAGAAACAACCAAAAATATGGATAAATAGTAGAAACAAGTCAGACATTTCATAAAACAGGAAACACAAAGAGCCAATAAACACATGGGAAAAAAAGCTTGACCTAATTTCTAATTAGGAAAATGCAAATTAAAACAAGAAATTACTTTTTACTCATTAGTAAAAATCAGAATTTTTTCTGTGGGAATAATGCTAGTACACTGGTAAAAGGAAAAAAGACCAAGATATATTGCTAAGTCAAAAAAGTAAGCTAACGAGTGATAATTTTTGCTAAAACTAACCAGTACACTAAATTATTAGTGATTCTTCTGGGGAGAAATAAAAGTATAGGGGGAAAAAAGAAAAATAAATTTTCCAATTTTGCTCTATGAACACATGTATTTCAACTTTTTACAAGAATATAACCTTGCAAAAATTTAAAAAGAAAAAGCGAATTCGAAGTATTACATAACAAGATATCTAAAGATAATTATGCAGAATTTTTAAAAAATGAAAGTAGACAAGTTCAAATTTACAGAAAAATAAAAGCAAAGCCAAGCCACAGCCAAAGACACCAGATAAGTGTAATTCTTTCTTAGAGAGTCTTAGAAGCAAAGAAGAGTTCGCTGTGGAACAAACAATATAATAATTAAAATTAAATTCATTTGGAATAGTTGAGCCAATTAAACTCCTCCTTCTTTCCCTCCCTTTCCCTGCCTCATGTCCAAGCACTCTGCACTCTATGGAGAGGCCTACCTCATCATCCATTTTACATCCAAGAAAGAGATCTGTTAGAGAAACAAATCTAAACAGCTGCTGAAAAAACCCAAACCAGCTACCAGAAAAACCCAGCTGAAATAAATGAAGGACCAAGACAAACTAAGGAAGAAATCAAGAAAATTCAAGAATCAGAAGATAATCTGTTGGGGGAAGGAGAGGAAGGAAGTCTACTTAATATCTTTATTAGAGAGACTGAAGTGGACACTGCAGCCATAAAACAAGTACCGGGTGCAATGACAAAAAGGCAAAGAACAAGAATTGTTAAAATTTAAAAATACAGTTACCAAAAGCAAACATGCAACGGTTGCTAAGAGAAAATGTTAAAGAAATCTCTCAAAATGTAGAAAAAAATATTTTAAAAATATGCAATAAAAGTGAAAAGATGAGGATGAACTCATAAAATCCAACATCAACCTGATATAATTAATTCAACAAATATTACTGAGCACCTATTATGTACAAGATAGTGTTTTAAGCGCTGAGGAAACAACAGTGAACAAAAAAGTCCCTGCCTTACATTTAAGTCACAGGAGAGACACTAAAAATACATAAAAATGTCAAATGCAATGAAGAAAAATAAAGCAGGATAAGAAAATAGTAGCAGGAATATGCTTTCACTGAGAGTTATCACTGTGATCTGATAAGGTAACATTTGAGCAGGGACTTTATGAATAAAGTGACAGAATAAGCTAGAAAGCAAGAAGAGAAGCAGAGAAAAGGAAAATAAAAATATAAGAAAATTGATCTAGATGAAAACTGATATGAGATGAAGGTCTTCAGCCTGAAAGAACTTGCCAAGTGCAAGAGCACCACACCTGAGACACATCCTGTGAAACAGAATTCAAGGGTAAAAAAAAAAAAAAATTTTTTTCTGAAAGTCTCCACAGAAAAGAACTAGATTACCACCAGCAAAGACATTACAATAACTAGTTTCAGGGGATCTAGAGTATTCTCATCAGCCATTGTGGACAATACACAATCCCAATGGCTACTAACTTGATCACAAAAAGAGAAGCAATGATATGTTATGTGCTTCCTCATGAAAGTAAATAACATTGCTTCTAAAGATTCTTGCCAAAAACTTGAACCCAAATCTGATCAAGCCTCTAAATCTACTACCAATTCATGGAAAATACAGGAGACAAAAAATGTTAAATTAAACCCTGGCACGAAATCGGCAAAATCCAAACTGAAAACTTTTACGGGACAAACAACCTAGTCTCTTCAAGAAATAAACTGCAAAGGAGAAGGAGGGAGGGAGTAGGCAGAACATATAGATTAAAAAGATAATTAGTACAAACCAACTGCAATGTAGAGACCTTATCTGGATCCTGATTCATATAAACATAGTTTAAAAAATATTAGACAATATATAAGATAATTTAAACTGAACACTAGTTATCTGAGGATTAAAAAAATGTAACACTATTCTGCAACCCCTAGTGAAATAACGGATCTAGACAACAATCAATAGCTACCAAAACCATTATGTGTAAGGCTGACAACACCTGAACCATTTAATCTTAATATCAAAATACCACCTCTGACTACAACTAGGTTAAATCTGAACACTTTCTGAGTATCTCATATTTAGAAACTATTGTTACTTTTAAAGGTATTATATTTTAAAAGAGATCTCTTGGCCGGGTGAGGTGGCTCACACCTATAATCCCCAAACTTTAGGAAGCTACAGTGGGAGGATAGCTTGAGGCCGGGAATTCAAGACCAGCCAGGGCAACAAGTGAGACCCATCACTACAAAAAATTTAAATATTGACTGGGTGTGGTAGCATGCACCTGTAGTCCCAGTTACTCAAGAGGCTGAAGCAGGAGGATCGCTCGAGCCTGGGAGTATTTGAGGCTGCAGTGAGCTATGATGATGCCACTGCACTTTAGCCTGGGCAACAGAGTGAGATCTTGTCTCTAAAACAGACCAAAAAATAAAAAATAAAAAGAGATCCCTTATATTTAATAGATACATACTACTGAAATATTTATGGATGAAGATGTTTAGGAATTACTTTGATGTAGTGGTGTAGAGAAGGCAGAAGTATAGATGAAAAAAGATTAGCTATATGTAGATGATTGTGGAAAATGGAAATGACTACGTGAGAGTTAATGTTCCTACTTTCTTTCTATATACACACACACATCCTGTAAAATAGGCAAAAACAAAAATCAAACACTCCTATCAGGCAATCATAAAGCTGGTTATTAAAAGGGTTAAACTATTTTACTTTTTTAAAATTAGTTTTTCCTACGAGATTTTAAGTTATTCACAATCAGTGCTTATGCCATCTAGAATGACACATTTCACCATCCTTCCCTCTCAATTCTGAGTCTAGACTCTCCAAGGCCTCCAGTGTTATTGATCTGCTAGAATCTCTCATTAGTAACAAAGTCCATGATATACTGAACAACAATGCTATGCCTCCACAGATTTCTTTTTGTAGACACCAGATAATTTTGGTTTTACTAGATTTTAAGTTATAAAGAGTATACTTCTAATGTATTCTAACTGTAGAAAGTCAACTTTATAACTTTTAATGGTTTCAGTGAGTTCCCACCTTTCCAAGGAACCAATACTTTATTTTCTGAAAAGAAAACAATTAAGGGGGCAAAAAACAAAAAAAAACAAAAAAAAAACAAATAAGAAAACAATTAAGGTGTAAAAATAATCTTTTCTGCAGAGGCCTTCAATCTTCCTCTCAGCAAAACTAACAGAACTTGGCTTTTCTTCCCCATGTAGCATATTAAACTATGGATTTAAATTTAAGTGCATCAGGTTGACCATTTTAAAAATTTAATCATGGCAAAACTGATTGCCACTGGTAAAGAAGGAAATGCAAATGATTCAGTAGAGAAAACCTGTCTAGTATTCTACTCAACCACCACGAAAAACTTCCAAATAACATAACTACAATCTTGTAATCCTAACTTTTAAAAACCACTAATCTATTAGCTATCCCTTTCAGAGATTACTCCAAGAATCAATAAATATTCACTCAGTATCTATTACATATGCCACAATGGTACTTATACAAAGGCCACAGTTTACAAAATGCCGTAAGTAGGGCGACAAAATATTTGTGGCATGATTAAGACACAGGTTTTGCCTTCATTGTCTTATGGTATTCTTAAAGTATGGACATAATACTTCAAAGTAACAAATCATGCAATATAAAGTATAACAGAATTTCAGAGTGTGCAAGGCAACAGGGAAAAGTCAAAGAGATCTTCATAGATACGTGATATGAGATAGGTCTTTAAGAATGGGTAAAATCTAATAGGTGATATTAACAGAGGAGGAAACTTTAAGTGTGAGGGACAGAATGAACAAAGGCAAAGTGCCAGACCTAAGCTCAGTACACAAGTATGTGAGCCTAACAATAAAATGCAAAGGTGAGAATACATAAAATAAAAGAGCAGTATCCAAAATTGTCTCTAAAGATATCACCGTTCTAAGATAAAAAGCACAACAGGAGCCGGGAGCTGTGGCTCATGGCTGTAACCTGTAATCCCAGCATTTTGGGAGGCTGAAGCAAGAGGATCACTGAAGCCAGTTCAAGGCTGCAAGGAGCTATGACTGCACCACTGCACTCCAAGCCTGGGCGACAAAGCAAGACCCAGTCTCTTAATTAAAAAAAAAAAAAAAAAAAAAAAGCAAATAAGGACCCCCTGCCAGTCTTTTACCAAGGGATCAGATAAATCAGTAATTTTAGCCTCATATTAGGGCACACAAGAAGAGCTTGACATATGAGATTCCTAACTATAATCATTCCTCTAGTAAACTGAAAGTAAACAGAAAATCTTTCAAAATGTCCTTTATCATTTTTCCTACCATTTGATTAAACAGGCTTCTAATACAAAGTTTGATAGCAAAATCTAGGAAGAAATATGAAGACACCAAAAGCAGGGGAAAATGAAGGCAGAATAGCCGTCTCAGTACTTCTATTTCCAAGCACTGTTGAGTTTAGAATCAAGCAATGTTTTACCCCAAAGATCTTCTGGAACTTACTAATTTAAAACAACAGGACATTCAAATTTTCTGCTAATAACATCTCAGTGCTCCACAATCTACTCATTCAAGGAAGGTGTGCTCAAACTTATTGTTTACTTCACAAACTGTCATGTTTCCTGTGGCATTTCTTTTGCTTATTTAAAGATAAATATAAGCTGAGAAAAAGATACTAAAAACTTGATTCTAATTTTAGATAATGTAAACGTAACTTTTCTATACTCAAGTAGTAAGCAACCAGTCATCATCAGAATGCAAAAAAGTGGCAGTATATTTCTTTAAACATATAGAAATCCTGCCCTAAAACTAGAAATATTTTGATTGAAGAAGTAGCAAATATGTGAAAAGGAAGCAGTGGGACCTTTAGGACAAAATAACTATGTCAACTTAGAGTTTATGATAGTAAAGGTAGAAATCACAGCAAAAAGTATTCTGTACGTTTTCAGAATGATCAGAGAAAAGGTGTAATATTTCATGGGGAAGGATAATTCAAGAGTATAGAAAGAAGCTCAAATATAAAACTCTATCCAAACATTTATTAACCAAATGAAGAAATAACAAAGGAAATATAAGCCAAAGAAGAATCGCCATTTAAAAAGAGCAAATAATCATTAATATAAAAGCTTTGTATTGGCCGGGCGCACTGGCTCACGCCTGTAATCCTAGCACTCTGGGAGGCCGAGGTGGGTGGATTGTTTGAGCTCAGGAGTTCGAGACCAGCCTGAGCAAGAGCGAGACCCCATCTCTACTAAAAATGGAAAGAAATTATATGAAACAAAAAAATTTTTAAAAAAAGTTAAAAAAAAGAAAAAGCTTTGTATGAATCTACACGGTAATAAAAACAAAGCTAAAGACTAAGAGAAACAAAAAACAAATGAAATGACTCAGTTTTATTAAGACCAGATAACTAGAAAGAAAAACAAACTTGAGAGCAATATGTTCTTTGGGGTAGGCATTAGAATAATATTAGTAATAGGTGAAAGAAACTAATACTCTCTTTTACTTCCATTTTCTCTATTAAGAATAAGGTACATACTGGACAGGGTAAACAGGAGGAAAGAATTCTTTCATTCATTCATCCATCTCCTTATTCATTCAAAATAATTTACTGAGTACCTACTATGGACTAGCACCGAAGACTTAAAGGAATCTAAGACATAATCCTTTGCACTAAAGAAGCACTCACATGTAAACAAATAGAAATATCACAGAATGGGAAGATACATAGGGGTAGGGGCCATATCAAATTAATATTTAGGCACTCCTGAATATTTGCTAATTGAAAACAATTATCAATAAACAGAAGTAAATAAGCAATAGTGGTGTGTACTAGGTGATAATCAACTCCATAGAAAGAGTACTGAGAGAAGAGGAGAGGTGAGCAGAAGTAGGTTAGGGCAGGCTTCATAGATTTGGAGATGTTTGCTCTCAAAATAAAAAGCAATTTGACCTAAATAGGAATACACTACTGGTATAAATGAATTTAAATCTCATATTTGAACATATTGGATCACAGGTATTAAAACTTGTAGTCACAACTGACAAACTTCCATTTATATTCTGAGATAGGCTGTGAACTAGACACATGATAGAGCGACATAGTTCTAGTTTTCAAATGGTGACTTTTATAAAACTACAGTACAGTAAACTTGACATCAATTCCCAATAAAATTCTAGGTTTATTAGGAGGTTTATGAGCTCTGGGGAAAAAAACAAAGTAGTGCCAACTAGTTTAGACAAATCAGGTAACATGATCAGGGATCTAAATGATGTGTGGAAGACCCATATGGTTACCAGGGGAAGGAGCAGGCAGGCAGAAGAAACAGCAAAAGCAAAGCCCCAACACAAGAGTGCTTGCTTGGAGTGTTAGAGGAAAGCAAGGAGGCAGGAGCAGAGTGAGCAAGGAGAGTGACAGGTCACATCAGATTAAGGATATATAGGAATGAAGGACTTCAGATTTTGTTTGAAGA
The DNA here is from genome assembly GCF_041146395.1 of Eulemur rufifrons. Taxonomy (NCBI): domain Eukaryota; kingdom Metazoa; phylum Chordata; class Mammalia; order Primates; family Lemuridae; genus Eulemur; species Eulemur rufifrons. The sequence continues at coordinate 245,944,032 of NC_090989.1, forward strand.
TGGGAAGCTATTAGAAGGCTTTGATAAAAAACAATGACATGACCATTCTTACAACTTAAAATAATCATCCGGACTGCTGTGTGGAAACGATATGGCTAGGAAGAGGTGTGAAGTAACTGGACTCTAAATATTTTGAAGGCAGAGCTAATAGGATTTGCTGATGGAAATGAAGAAAAGGACTCAAAAATGATTTCAAGGTTCTTGGCCTGGACACTCAGAAGAATGTAACTACTATTTATTAAGATGGGGAAGACCTTAGGAGCAAGGTTTTGTTTTGCTTTTGTTGTTGTTTATTGCTTCTTTTTGAAGGGGAGTCAGGGAAGGATCTAGAATTTATTCTGGGACATGTTAGCTTTAAGATGCTTACTGGACATCTATTAAGTAAACTGGATATATAAATGTTAGAAAGAAGTCTGAACTGTAGAAATAAATTAGTAGTTGCCAATCTTGGAATGACATAGGATCACCATCTAGGCAGTGTAGAAAAAAGTCCAAAGAATAATTCCTGGGGCACTCGCCCTTTAGAAGTCAGGAAGAGCCAGGGAAGACAATGTCAAGAAAGGGGGAATAATCAATGCTGTAAAATGTGGCTGGCAGGGGAACATTGATTAGGTAGAGATGAAACAGGTGCAGGTACCAAAAGATCAGTATACATAGGGGCTGGTCTTCGCAGCATGGAAAGTTCATCCCTTTTAACAGGGATAAGGGGAATATATAGGTTCAGATACAAGTGGATATGAAAAATTTATTTATACATCTATTTTCCTTTATTATACAAGTTCTTTATCTTCCTCTCCCTAGTGCCTAGTACTAAACAATAAGTTTGCTGGATGAAGAGATCAACTTCAAGATTTGAAGAGATATCATTTAGAAGAGGTATTAAACTCATTTTCTATAATCCAAAGGGCACAGAAAGACCAATGAGTACAAATTATATAAAGGCAGACTATGATTCAATACACGGAGACCTTTTACCAATTAGAAACAGTCAGGATGATATTGAGGTGATGAGGCAGAAAACAATAATGACAACAATAATGGTAATAGAAATAATTATAACAAGAGCTAATATTTATTATGCTTCTTTAAAGCAAGTTGCATGTATTGACTCATTCAATCCTTATACCAACATAATGAACCAGGCATTCATATTTATCATCCCCATTTTATAAGCGTGGAAGCTGAGGACTAGAAAGTAACTTGCCCTAGTTCACACAGCTAAAGTGGCAGAACCAGAATTCAAACTCAAGTAAATTTCTAAAATCTATACGCTTACACATTCTATATAATTTCCCAGAACTTAAAAGATCCAGAATGACCATAGAAGCTTCACAGATTAGGATGCTGGTTCAAGCTGAATATATCTTTTCTTGTAGGTCACTTAAATAATTTATTGAGACCTTACAGGTCTCACCTGAATAAATGTAATATGTAGGAAGCATAGTCCTAGAAGTATATATTAAATATGAGTAAATCTTAAGAGAATAAAAAGACAAGCCACAAATTGGGAGAAAATACTTGCAAAACATATCTGATAAAGGACTGGCATCCAAAATACATAAAGAACTCTTAAGGCCGGGCGCAGTGGCTCACATCTGTAATCCTAGCCCTCTGGGAGGCCGAGGTGGGTGGATCGCTAGAGGTCAGGAGTTCGAGACCAGCCCGAGCGAGAGCGAGAGCGAGACCCCGTCTCTACTAAAAATAGAAAGAAATTATCTGGCCAACTAAAAATATATAGAAAAAATTAGCTGGGGATGGTAGCGCATGTCTGTAGTCCCAGCTACTCGAGAGGCTGAGACAGTAGGATTGCTTAAGCCCAGGAGTTTGAGGTTGCTGTGAGCCAGGCTGACGCCACAGCGCTCACTCTAGCCCGGGCAACAAAGCGAGACTCTGTCTCAAAAAAAAAAAACAAAAAAAAAACAAACCCTCTTAAAACTTAACAATACAAAAACCTAATTAAAAAATGGACAAAAAAATCTGAAAAGATAACTCACCAAAGACATACAAATGGCAAATAAATATATGAAAAGATGTTCAACATCATATGTCATTGGGGAATTACAAAGGAAGCCAAAAAGAGACCAATTACACACCTATTAAAATGGCCAAAATACTGACACCACCAAATGCTGGTAAGGATGTGGAACAAAAGGAACTCTCATTCATTAACAGTGGGAACACAAAATGGTACAGATTCTTTGGAATACAGTTCGGCAGTTTCTTACAAAACTAAACTTGGTGTTTACCCAAAAGAGTTGTGAACTTATGTCCACACAAAAACCTACACACTAAGGTTTTATTCATAATTGCCCAAATGTGGAAGCAACCAAGACATCCTTCAATAGGTAAATGAATAATAAACAAACTGCTATATACCCATATAATATTCAGCAATAAAAAGAAATGAGCTATCAAACCACAAAAAAACATGGAGGAACTTCCAATGCAAGTCAAAGAAGATAATCTGAAAAAGCTACATAGTGTATGATTCCAGCTATATGAGATTCCAGGAAAGCCAAAACTAGAGACAGTAAAAAGATCAGTGTTTGCTAGAGGTTTCAGGGAGCAGGGGGAGGGGTGAACAAGTTCGGGATACAGAGTATTTTTTAAGGCAGTGAAACTGTATCTGTATATCTTTATGATATCATAATACTTGATATATATTATATAATTATCAAAACCCATAGGATGTATAACACAAAGGGTAACCCCTAATGTAAACCATGGAGTTTAGTTAAGAATAATATATTAATTGATTCACTAGAAGAGAGGTGGTGAGCAAGTGTATGAGAACTCTGTGTACTTCTTGCTCAATTTTTCTGTAAACCTCAAGCTGCTCCCAAAAAATGCTTTTCATTAAAAAAATAATAAATGTTTTAGTTATCTGTAAGCTCAATATGTATCAACTATATGATGTAGCAGCAAAACTGCTAATTAAATCACATACTGTGATGTGGTGTGTAGTAGGAGTTCAGAAATTGATAGCAAAATCTGAATTTAAGCGTACTATTATTACTGTGGCATTTTTCCTTTGGTGGGAACACTTTGGTAGAGAGGTCCTTTCCCTAAGGAACTGGACAACAATGTAAGGACCGAAAAGCATCCAGTGTCCCAAAGGAGATTCAAACATCTGTTGAAGGTTTAGACTATGTAATCTCCGAAGTAGCTGCCCTAAGAGTATGTCTAGGAGCCTATGAAATACATTACAGGATACGATGTTTAAAATGGTTATTATTTAAAGGAACATAGAAATAAATATTTCTCTCAAAATAGTGAATCAAATCCTCCATAATTTCAATCAAAAAGACACAGCACTATGCATCCAAAAAACCTTGCCAATTTACTTTTTTTTTTTAATCCAGAAAAATCTTACATTTAAAAGTAACAGAAGGGCCTTCAAAAGGTACAGAAACAGTATAGGCTAATTTGCCATGCAAAGTTTAATTTTCACCCTTTCATTGAACTATCACCCATAGAAAGAGACAAATTAAAAAGTGAGGAGGATTCTGTTTGGTGTCATTGCTGGTAATAACTTGTGAAAATGCTCAAAGGAATGAAAAAAGAAATGTAAATTCTTAAATCTCACTGACAGCTACACCACAATCTCTCTTCTCCAATTGTTGAACTGGACATCAGTTACCCAGAATAAGTTTTTTAAAATCCTTTAAAGAAGTTAAGCTTGTGTTCAGAAGCTGCATTCTGTGAATACTTATTTGTTAAAGCCAGTCAAGGAGATAATCAAGGGTTACGAAGAAAGGAATTAGACATAAACTTTTTTTTTTTTTTTGGGACAGAGTCTCACTCTGTTACCCAGGGTAGAGTGCCGTGGCATCGGCCTAGCTCACAGCAACCTCAAACTCCTGGGCTCAAGCGATCCTTCTGCCTCAGCCTCCCGAGCAGCTGGGACTTCAGGCACGCGCCACCATGCCCGGCTAACTTTTTCTATATTTTTGGTTGTCCAGCTAATTTCTTTCTATTTTTTTTTAGTAGACGCGGCGTCTCACTCTTGCTCAGGCTGGTTTCGAACTCCTGAGCTCAAACGATCTGCCTGCCTTGGCCTCCCAGAGTGCTAGGATTACCTGCGTGAGCCACCGCAACCGGCCTAGACATAAACCTTTAAAACAAATCAATGGTACCTATGCTTCTCTGCTTCCAATTCCAGACAGCCCTGTAACACTTTCTTTTCAGGCTCCCCACAGCTCTCCAACATTCACATCTACAATTTAGGTCTTCAAAGAAAGAGGCAACACAGAGTTCATTCGCCAGTCCAGAGATTTCTACATACGTGGTAGACACGTAAAATTATTGGCTTACAAATCCTGCTTAATTAGCTGAAGATCATTCTCTTCCTTCACAAAGCAATAAGACTCTGACGGCATTCTTCTCAGTATCTTTGTAATTTTTCATAACTGTATTTATTCCTTCAGCTACGGTTGTGGAATTCTGTTCAGCAAAACTCAACTCCTTTTTAACTGCAAATTCATTTATTTTTTTGATTCTAGTATCTATTTACCAATATTTGCTTTTCCCAGTGTAGTATTATGTTAGAACAATAATAACAGCAACAATAGCAAAAAGAACAAAACTTAGTTGGATTTTTCTACTTATTCCACATTCAAATAGTCTCATATAGTTTTATACTTAATACCTTTGCTAAAGGATGGCAAAATCTCTTACGTGATATTGAAGTTTTTAGAAATAATAAATCCTACGGCCACCATCAATTCTTTATTTTTTCCCTAGCTTTATTGAGCTATAATTGACAAAACTGTATATATTTGTGATATACAACGTGATATTTTGATTTGTCTAAGATGATTCAAGCAAGATGATTCAAGCAAGCTAATTAACATATCCATCACCTCGCATACTTGTTTTTTGTGGTGAGAACATCTACATTCTTAGCAATTTTCAAGTATACAATACATTATTATTATAAAGTCACCATGCTATACAATAGATCTACAGAATTTATTCTAAGACTAACTGAAACTGTCTAACTGAACCTTTGTCCCCTTTGTCCAACATGTCACATTCTCTACCCCTTATAATTCTTTATGATAGTCTTCTTCATCTATGTAAACCTATCAGTGAAAACATTTTAAGAACTTGCTCCAGTATTTTTAATTTACTTATAAATAAATATGTACTTTTACAATAATATATATATATAATCACAAATTTTAAGAGGGAGAGACAAATATATTTAATATACATTAGAAATTATGGTGTTTTCTTCCTACGTCACCTAGGAGTGTGATAATCACATTTTGATGACCACTGGTCATCTAAAAGAAGCCCATAGAAAATATCCATTCTAAGCTTTTATCCCATAGTTTAAGACAATTAAACATTTTTCCCCTATTTAGTCTGCCCTTCAACTTCTTGAAGCTCGTTAACAAAATAATTCTTGAAGCTGTCCAGTATTCACTAACTCATTAACTAGAAGCCCAAAATGAGAAGCAACTAATTTTTTTTTAAGTGAGGATGGTTAAGATTTGAGCCTAACCAAAGTAATAGTTTGTGTGTATATTTTGTGTGTTTGCATGTCTTTAATGAAAAGGAAGAATAATTTTCACATGAAAAAGCTCACGTATAAGAATCAAAGTAAGATGTAGTAAATGTCTTACTGATTTTGATCATTTTAGATATTATATGGTTACATTATTTTAATGACTGTATTCGAATGAACATATTTTAAGCAACCATTAAAGGGCCTAAAGACTAAACCAAGGATCTTTTCTTCCAATAGAATAAAAAATGTAGAGATAACAGAAAAAACTGCGTATATTTCACTCTGCTTCCATTAAACAATTTAAGAAAACAGTTATTAAGCACACTTCCCAACTACAAACAATGCACTAGGCAATGGTCTAGTGCAAAACCTGACAATTAGAAAAACCTGACAGCTAGAAAGGACCTTCAAAACCAAACATCCAACCATTGCTTAAATCTGCTCTACAATAGCACCACCAAGTGGCAGGTTATGCAGCCTATGTTTGAACACCTTCAGCAATAGGAATATATCTTAGAAGACAGTCAGTCTACTGCATTTTCTGACAATTCTGATTATTTGAAATAAATCAGATTTTGTCTAGTGATAACTTTACTGGCCCTATTTTTGTTCTTGGAGGCCATATAGAACAAACTTAATCACTCTGCCATTTGATAATCCTCCAAATATTTTAAAATTACTATAAACTTCAACTTTTCAATCTAACATAACTCAGCTGTTTCTCATGTGCAGTTTTAAATTTTTTCTCATGACAACTTCCAAGTTAAGCACGTAATTCTTGAAGTTACAAAGAAAAATAATTTGCAAAACTACATATATTCCCAACTGTAAACTTTAAAGCAACAATTTAAATATAGACCAATATTTTATTATTGTTGAGTGTCTTGAGCAAACTTATTTATAAATAAATCTATAGGGAAATAACTCATTAACACTAGCAGGGATTTGTTTGATATTTTTAAAATATTTTCTATGTATTAAATAACTTCAACAAATAATTCTCATTTTTTAAGTTATAGCACAAATGACCAACTTAGAAAATGTATATAAACCATTATTATTTGAAAAGCAGCAATCCCTGAAATGCTCCAGGAAATTAACATAAGATCTCAAGCTTGCACATGTGAGCCTGCAGTGATACATGAGCATGCACATGTGTAACTACATACATACACACTGCTGTTCTAAAGAGTAAAACTATAAATGATGTTTCTTATACAACTGCCCTCTGACTGAAATGAATGACTTAAGAAACTATTTCTAACTGAAGAGTTTCTATTTTACTATAGTACCAATCATTCAACTGATTACATATAAATAACATTTTCACAGCAAAGGCAGTACCTTTTAGTAGTCCATTATTAAAGTATGGTGGAAGTTAGTGTACAATCTGATATTTATCTTAGCACTCCCAGTTTCATAAATGATATTTCTCCCATCCAAATATTAACCAGGCCCGACCTTGCTTGGCTTCCAAGATCAGACGAGACTGGGCTTGCTCAGGGTGGTATGGCCGTAGACCATAAATAATATTTCTTGTCAACAAGGTGCATGCTAATTCTAGACAATGAAATGTCAATTTCAATTTAATTCAGTTAAAACTTGAGTATTATACAAGTAATACTTGAGTATTTTAGAAGCTGAAAAAAAACTGAAAATCTAATTTAAATAACTTGTATCATATACCAATAATAGGTCATAGGGTAAGATTTATTTTTATACTGAAAGAGCAAAAAGAAAATTCAGTGCTGCTTTATATTTTGGTCTACTTAACAAACAGTTCCTTTAGTACTAAATAAGCTTCAATGAATTTCTTAGATGGTCAAGCCATGAAAATGACAATGCATTCACAAGGAGCATTATATTCTGCTTTTATTGAGCTCACTATGGGCAAGAATAACTAGCTAGCTATGCAAGATAAATTAGAGGTATTAGATTTTGAAAGTTATGCATGTTTCAAAGAGACACTATTAGTTCATTTAGAAAAAAGGGAAAAATCTTTATTGAGCCTACCAGGATTTCTATTTCTTGATATACCTCAGCTTCTTCTTCAGTAACTCCAAGCAAACTCCTTACTATCTGGTTCAGACTTCAGCTATACTCATACTTAGCCAGAAGATGTTCTACATAAATGAATCTTCTAGATAACTCATCTTTATCCCATTATGCAAAACATTTTATATTTTAGTCATTTTATAGATATTTTCTAAAAGACTTTACTTATTTCCCTGCTTTAAAAAAAACGTAGTTGAAACTTAATTTAACCATTTCCTACAGACTTAGTCAAAACATGAGCATGAATTTTATTGTACAGTGGTACTGCTACACTTTTATCTTATGTTTTCTCACCTCTGCTTGGTGCCACTAGTGCGTTCTTGATGTTTCTGATGCCTAAATAAGAATCTGAGTATAACATATACGCTCCTAAGCATAAAAGGCCTGGAGACTTTTGACATCTGGCTAATTTGAGGTCTTCTTCTCTTCCTCTTTGCACCTCTCCAAGGCTGGTTTTCAAATGATTGAAGTGAGTATAAGAAAATCACAGCAAAATAGGCTGCTGACACTAACAAGGGAGTTCTAAAGAACTCTGGGAGGTGTAAAAGGGTTATATGACTATGATTACATTATATGAAAGCAATGTGTGTTTTGCCTGTATTTGTATATGATAAATGAATGTCAGTCAAACTATGAATCTGAGTTTACATCTATAGGGGTGCTCAGAAGTAGTCAGAGTACAAAGATACAACTTTGGCTATTTATGCGGCTAACACAACAAGACTTCTGAAAAGCACAGAGAATTCTCAAAACCATCAGAAATATTCATAAATCCCACAGTACATATTTTAGAATTACAGAAAATCCAGATTCTGCTCTCTCCACATATAAGTTGAACACATCACAAAATTACCCAACTTTTTTTCACTTTGTTAATTGAGCATTAGTAACAGACTAGTTTTTAAAAAAAAATTCTGCCTAAATAAACTAATGACTTGCTTTTCTCTACCAAATAAGTTCGTATCACTCAAGTTTTAGAGAAATTATTCTAAGCCATCAAAGATTAGGTGCTTACATAATAGAGAACTCAGTCTTCTTGGCTGCAACAGATTCTTACTGCTCTGAATTAATTTTATCAGGGAAAAAATGTGAGGTGGCACCTGAGTAACTAATAAAAAGCTATTTTACTTTTAATTTTTCCTACTACAGATGAGAATAAAAAAGACATTTAAAAGATTAGCCCTATTAATCTACTTGGCTTAAATAAATTAAAATTACCACTTCATTTCTGCTAGCTGGTAATGTCAAAAACTATTGATTTAAATAAAGCAATAAATAAGGAAGAAAATAAAGAAGCACAAAATATCTCAGGAAAAGAAACTTATCCTATGAAACTTATTTATTTTCCCCACATACAAATCAAAGCTACCCAGTTAACATATCTATAGTATCTTGCAGCTGAGGATATATAACAGAAATTACTGAAATAAAACTATTCAAGATGACAAAAATTTTCTGGTGGCATCTGTAACTAACTATACATCATAAGGTATATATAACCACTCTAATAATGGAGTCATGAAATAAAGTCTTATTCACTCTTTTGATCTTAGACAAAATAAATCACTCTGTTCCCCTATCTGTAAAATGAGGTGAGTTGGAACACTGCGAAAATTTATTATTGGTAAAATGATTCTATTCTTCAGGTAAATTTGATATAAAAATTAAGTACTTGATTCATACCTTGTTTTAATTCCAAACCTTCAGGTTGCTTGTTCTCTCTCAAGGATGAAGTAGAATCTATACAGGTATCTTGCCTGAAGAAGAAAATATATAAAATCAATTTTTAAAACAATATTCAATTATATAACATTTATTTACTGCCCACGTTCCCAGAATTAAGTTAGGCATATGGGAAGACACACTAAATTCTTCTACACCCCCAAGGTACCATTTTTGCACACTCTGGAATCTCAGAAACATATACACAAGTGACAGAAACAGCATATACAAACGATTATAAATTTAAGCAGTATACTTCTTTGTAAAACGAAGGGGCAAATCTGAAAGGAACACGGAAATAACTTTTTCTCCCTTCCAATACTCAGCAGGGTAGCTGATGGGAGAAATCACAACTCACAGCAGTATCCAATACTTTTTCAAATTCAACTGTTAAATTTAATGGGCATTTTTGCATTCAAATTACTTTATATTCATACAATTTCATACCTCAAATGCTTTGATGCCTACAGTATGTAGAAAATACATATTTTTATGTAATGTACATATATAATCAAAGTAAATGGATTAAATGTAAGATCATGCAAAAAAGTTTCAATTCACTATGTTCTGCAATAGAGCTGCAAACTAATAGTCTTTCTTAAACAGCATTATACCATCTTAATATTGGTATTACAAACACTTTCAGAAGGAAAAAGTCAAGCAATTAATTGTACCCACAACCAGTATCATACTGAATGGGAAAAAGTTGAAAGCATTCCCACTAAGAACTGGAACAAGACAAGGATGCCCACTGTCAGGAGAATGAAATTAAGAGTATCCAAATCGGCAAAGAGGAAGTCAAACTATCGATTTTTGCTGACAATACGATCTTATATCTAGAAAATCCCAAAGATTCCAAGAGACTCCTGAAATTAATAAATAAATGCAGCAAAGTCTCAGGTTACAAAATCAATGCACACAAATCAGTAGCACTCCTATACACATTCCTAAACAGTCAAGCTGAGAGTCAAATCAAAGACTCAATACCATTCACAATAGCTATATAAAAAAAAATACCTAGGAATATACTTAACCAAGGAGGTGAAAGATCTCTACAAAGAGAACTACGAAACACTGAGGAAATAAAATTGCTGATGATACAAACAAATGGAAAAACATATCATACTCATGGATTGGTAGAATCAACATTGTTAAAATGTCTATACTTCCCAAAGTGATTTATAGATTCAATGCAATCCCCATCAAAATACCTAAGTTGTTTTTCACAGATCTAAAAAAATAAACCTATGCTTCATTTGGAACCAACAAAGAGCCCAAGTAGCCAAAGCAATCTTAAGCAAAGGGAACAAATCTGGAGGTATCCCATTACCAAACTTCAAACTATATTACAAGGCCATAGTAACCAAAACAGCATGGTACTGGCACAAAAATAAAGATATAGACCAATGGAAAAGAACAGAAAACCCAGACATGAAACCATCCATATTCAGCCAACTGATCTTTGACAAAGCAGATAACAACACACACTGAGAAAAGAAGCCCTATTCAATAAATGGTGCTGGGACAACTGGATGGTCACATGCAGAATGAAACAGGTTCCATCTCTCTCACCACTCACAAAAATTAATTCAGGATGGATAAAAGACTTAAATGTAAGGCATGAAACCATAAGAATTCTAGAAGAAAATGCTGGGAAACTCTTCTAGAGAACAGTCTAGGCAAAGAATTTATGAAGAAGACCCCAGTGGCAATCACAGCAATGACAAAAACAAATATATGGGACTTGATTAAATTATAAGGTTTCTTCCGCACAGCCAAGGAAATAATCAACAGAGCAAACAGACAACCTACAGAACAGGAGAAAATATTCACAAGCTATACATCCTATAAAGGACTAATAACCAAAATCTACAAAGTACTCAAGCAAATCAGCAACAAAAAAAAATCAAACAACCCTGTTAAAAAGTGGGCAAAAGATATGAACAGAAGGCTTTCAAAAGAAGATAGACAAATGGCCAATAAACAGATGAAAAAATGCTCAACATTTCTAACAATCACAGAAATGTAAATTAAAACCACAATGAGACATCACCTTACCCCATTTAGAATGGCTTTTATTAAAAAGTTCAAAAACAACAGATGCTAGTGTGGATTCAGAGAGAAAGGAATGCTCATACACTGTTGGTGGGACTGAAAATTAGTACAACCTCTATGGAAAACAGTATGGAGATTCCTCAAAGAACTAAAAGACCTATCATTCGATCCAGCAACGCCACTATTGGGTATTTACCCAAAGGAAAAGAAGTCATTTTATTAAGAAGACACAGGCACTCGAATGTTTATTGCAGCGCAATTCACAATTGCAGAGATGTGAAATCAACCTCAGTGCCCTTCAATTCATGAATGCATTAACAAAATGTGTTATGTGTACACCATGGAGTACTACCTAGCCACGAAGAAGTATGATTTAATGCCTTTTGCAACAATCTGGTTGTAACTGGAGATCATTCTCCTAAGTGAAGTATCTAAAGAATGGAAAAACAAACACCACATGTACTCGCTATTAAATTGGATGTAACTGATGAACACACATGTGCACAGAGGGAACTATAACTCAACTGAAATCAATCAGGAGGTAGAGGGATGGTGGGGATGGCCAAAAACCTACGTAACAGGTACAATGAACACTATTCTTGGTGATGGGCACACTTATAACCCTGACTCAAGCATTACAAAGGAAATCCTTATAACCTGAAACACTTGTACCCCCATAATACTTTGAAATAAAATTAACTAATTAATTAAAGTTAAATAATGCTTCTCACTCCCTGTTAGTCAAGCCCACTGTCCCCTACTGCTACCCACATCTGAAAGAGAAGCTCCAGCTTAATAAACTCAAGGTTTCCTTGGAAGAGAACTTCCTATGAAAATACATTACAGAAAACACGTTATTTTTCAGGTTCATGATTAGTCTATTTTAAGGCATGTGGGTAGGTGTTCATCTAATTTATCAAAGTGTCTTGAAAAATAAAGGATACAGCTTTAGTAAATTAGTCAGCCAGAAATAAGAGTACTGTTTTAACTGTGATTAATTAAAATTATTGTTAATCATTTAATAACCTAAATTACATTGATGTTGGCAGAACAGGTAACCCTGATTTAGGCTAAGAAATCTAGAATGCACCCAGGTTGGGGTTTTATTTTTATTTTGTGTTTTAATTCTTTTGTGAAATGGGGATGATTGCTAGTTAACTACTATTTAACTAGTAGGGGAAAAGAGACAGAAAAATAAAGAAAACAAAGAAACACACACACAGAAAACAAATTAATTATAAATATTCAAATGAGATATGTGTGACCATTTAATTCAAAATAGGTTATCTATTACCTTTTGAGAATTTTTTTTTTTTCTTTTTTTGGGAGACAGGGTCTCGCTCTACTGCCCAGGCTGGAGTGCAGTGGCGCAATCATAGCTGACTGCAATCTCCAACTCCTGGGCTCAAGCAATCCTCCTGCCTCAACCTCCAAAGTAGCCAGGACTACAGGCACACCCAGTTAATTTTTAAAAAATATTTTTTAGAGATGAGGTCTCACTATAATGCCCAGGCTGGTCTTGAACTCTTGGCCTCAAGTGATCCTCCTGTCTCAGCCTCCCAAAGTACTGGAAATGCAGGCATGAGCCACCATACCTGGGCTTCTGAGAATTTTTACATACATCTTAAGGCTAACATACTAGAAATATTTAGGAAATTTCCTGCTCACAAAATGACTTCTATCCAGTGAACAGCAACACATCCCTCAAGTAACGAAAGGATTTAAAAAAAGACTTGTGATCATTTCTTTGAGAAGTTTACAATATTCTTTCCAGTCAGCATATTCGGCAGTTATGTTTGCTTTGTATTAAAACTTCACTAATACAAGCACAAAGTCAGAGATTACAAAATTGTTTAACTTTGGTATTAATTATGACATCCAAGAGATTATAATTAAAATAGATGACAGCGTTTTATACTTCTAATGTCACCTACTCAGATTTTATTCTTTCACCAGAATGACTGGCAGATCCCAAGGAGGATATCAACAATTCTCCTTGGCAATCCAGGGACAGATTAAATGCCAATCTACCACATTAAGAGCCATGTAAGGAATAAAGTTAAAATGTGCTACCTCTAGCCTTCCAGTTAAATTAGGTTTTTCCTACTGGGAGCATTAGTCTATTTCCAAGTATCTTCCTTTAGAGAAAATGTTTGCTTTTATACATCCTTGAATGGCATTTAGCTCTTCTTCTAAACACATATATCTAAGTTTACAAAAAAATGACTTCAAAATAATATAATATCACCAATAAAAGGAAGATGGACATATATAATACTCTAAGGAAGACACAACTTCATATATAATGTTCTAGCTGAGAATGTTAACCTATATTATGAGGAATCACCAGACAAACCCAAAATGGAAATGAGTAATGTTCTATTAAGGGGGGTTCAATGTCAATGTTATAAAAGACAAAGGCCATGGAAATATTCCAGGTTAAAGGAGGCTAAAGAGCCAAGACAATTAAGTGTTATAACTGACCTGAGACTGCCGAACTGGCAGGGAAAATTTTATCAAGGACATTATTGAGTCAAAAGACAAACTGAAATACTGATGGGGTATGGGATAAAAGTATTGTATCAATGTTAAATTTACTGATGTTGATATTACGTTATGGTTATATAACAGAACATCACTATCAATTGGAAAAACACAATGTAGCATTTAGGAGAAATATGTCATGATGTATGTAACTTGGCCTCAAAGTTTCATAAAAAAAAGTACACCCACATGTCTAAAGAGAAGGTATGCAAATGAGATAGAATGTTAATAACAGGTAAATTTAAATAAAGAATATATGGATGTTTCTTGTAGTATTCTTATTTTTGCAACATTATAATAAGTCTGAAAGTATTTATAAATAAATTTTTAAATTAATAATGCAACAAAAACTGCCTTCCCTGTTAAAGCCCCTTAAAGCCCCTTTAAGTAAAACCAGACCCCTCTAGAAAGACTATCTGCTGTTATAAATAATTTATTTTAGTGCCCAAAGTGAACTTTTATAACAGAACTTCAGACAGTATGTACAGTACACCACCCTGTGGCAGAAAAGTGAAAAGCTAGATGCTTTTACATCTGTTATTATCTGAAGTTTAAAACAAAATCTCAGAAAAGTTTTCAATAGTATGAAATTTTGAAATCTATACTAATTTTTCCAAGATGTACTTTACAACTAAAATTATCATATAGATTTGGAGTTCTCTAATTCAACTTAAAGATCTCCATTAACTAGCATGAAAGGCAAGATATTTACAAAAAAGAAAATGTGTTAAATTGTAAGAAACCTGCAATGTGTACATATGTCTTTTTATTTTTAGTTTTATGAAAATAAAAATTTTGTCTACTCTCAGATGATAAGACATACCAGGTGACAGAATTTACTAAAGCAACTCCAATTAACATTTAAATAATATTTAAGTATTCTATCAAATACTTTAAAACTATATAAGAATTTTATAACTGTAGAGAGAGGAGTGAGATAAGGGAGGGAATACACTGCCAAAGCCAGTTTGAATTAAGAATTTTGCATTGATCTTTGTGTCCCTTTCTATTTAAACAAAAGAAAAAGGCTGTTTTTATTTTTCTAATTCCCTCTATCTGCAATGCTCCTTCTATAAAGCAGCTTAATTTACAAGTTTGGCCTTGAATCATAAGAGTCCTATACCTATCACTGGGGTTTAAGTTCTCAAACCATTATCAGTCCAACCTTCTTTTACTCCCAAAAGTTATCTACTCTCAATCCTTTCTTACAACTCAATGATTTTTTTTTTAATTAGAGTAATATACTGGGAGAAATCTGTGGAACTTAATAACCACACATGTGAATTCCTAAAAGCTTAAAATATATTTCTAAATGGAGAGGGGAAAGGCAATTTCTTGTCCCAATGAAAAACACTGGGAAGGTACCGCAACAGAAGGATAAACAAGACCAAACCAGTCTGATTCTTCATTTTGGCAAAAGTCAGCTGACAGAGAATCAGGCAGAACAAAAGTTATAACCCTGGATTATCTCTATACTCTTGGGAGTAAAAACAGAAGCTGAATGAATCCAGCCTATCTTCCCATGCCATTCTACTATTACAAGAGACAGGAAAAAACAAAAAAAAAAAAACAAAAAAAACCCAGGCTGGGCGCGGTGGCTCACGCCTGTAATCCTAGCACTCTGGGAGGCCGAGGTGGGCGGATCATTTGAGCTCAGGAGTTCGAGACCAGCCTGAGCAAGAGCGAGACCCCATCTCTACTAAAAATAGAAAGAAATTATATAGACAGCTAAATATATATATAGAAAAAAATTAGCCGGGCATGGTGGCGCATGCCTGTAGTCCCAGCTACTCGGGAGGCTGAGGCAGGAGGATCGCTTGAGCCCAGGAGTTTGAGGTTGCTGTGAGCTAGGCTGACGCCACGGCACTCATTCTAGCCTGGGCAACAGAGTGAGACTCTGTCAAAAAAAAAAAAAAAAAAAAAACCAGAATAACCAAAACAACTTTGAAAAAGAACAAAGTTAGAGAATCTGTATTACCATATTACAATAATTATTTCAATAATCAGGACACTGTAGTATTGAGGAAAGGATAAACATAAAGGAAGAGATTAAGAATTCAGAAATAGACCCACACGTATACCATCAATTCAATTTCAACAAAGGTACAAAGGCAATTTAATGGAGAAAAAATAACTTTTGAAAAAATGATGTTAATACAAATAAATATCTAAATGGATGAGATTTTCAATTCATACCTTGTACCATATCAAATATTAACTTAAAATGGATCAGAGATCTAAATATGTAAACCTATAAAACTTCCAGAAGACACCAGAAAAAACTTTGTGATCTGGTTAAAAAAAGAACCATGAACTATAAATAAAAATCATTGGTAAGATGAATTTCACCAAAATTAAAAACGTATGTTCCAATAAGATACCATTTTTTACCTAACAGATGAACAAAGATCAAAATGTTAAGTAGCACCATCCTGGCTAAAATATATGAAAACAGTCCACATGGCTGGGGAGTACAAATTGATGTAAATTCTGTATAAGTCAATTATGACAATATCGATTAAAATTACAAATGTTGAAATTGCTGATCCAACAATTAACTTCTAGGTATTTATCCTACATATATCTCACAGAAAAATAAGATTACTTATATATAAATATATTCATATAATTTGTAGTAACAAAAAATAGTAAATAAATGAAGTATCCATTGATAGACCACTTATATTCTGCTACATCAAACAATGGAAGCCTTATATGTATTGGATAGGACAAAGTCCAAGAGAAATACATTTTTATATGGAAAAAATAAATGGAAAAAGGTATAGAATGGTTTGCACATTATGCTACCATATGTGTGAAAAGAAAATATATATACTTATACATTTGTTAATGTATGGCATATCTCTGGGAAGATGCACAAGAACTGGTTTACTGTGGTTGTCTATAGGAAGAAAGAACAGGGTATAGCGAAAGGAGAGACTTGTTCTCATTACATCCTTTTAAAACTTTTTGTACTATGTGTATATATTTACCATTCAAATAAATAAGCTATTAAATAACAAACACTAAATACATGAAGACAAACACTCACTCTGGTATAAGTATAACATTTCTTTTTTTTTTTTGAGACAGAGTGTCACTTTGTTGCCCTGGCTAGAGTGAGTGCCGTGGCATCAGCCTCGCTCACAGCAACCTCAAACTCCTGGGCTTAAGCGATCCTACTGCCTCAGCCTCCCGAGTAGCTGGGACTACAGGCATGCGCCACTATGCCCGGCTAATTTTTATATTTTTAGTTGGCCAGATAATTTCTTTCTATTTTTAGTAGAGACGGGGTCTCGCTCTTGCTCAGGCTGGTCTCGAACTCCTGACCTTGAGCGATCCACCCGCCTCGGCCTCCCAGAGTGCTAGGATTACAGGTGTGAGCCACCGCACCCGGCCTAAGTATAACATTTCTGAATAAAAGATACACAAGAAAATGTTAACAGCGGTTACCTTTGAAGCAAGGGACCTTAATTTGGGTCCACAGACCATCTCCACCCCACCTCCATCCCATCACTACCAGGTCTGTAGACCAAATTCAGGTGGTCTGTGAACTTGCATTATATATGTATTTCCAAGGCTGCTTTTACAAATTACCACAAACATGATGGCTTAAAACAAATTTATTCTCTCCCAATTCTGGAGGCCAGAAGTCTGAAATCATTAGCACTAAGCCAAAAATCAATATATTGGCAGGGTCACACTCCCTCCAGATGGTCTAGGGAAGACTACATTTCCCAGGCTCATGGTCACTTCCTCCATTTCCAAAGCCAACATGTTTCTTTGACTCTGCTTCTCTACGCTATTATCATATAGTCTTCTCAAAGACTATGCCAAATCTCCTTCCACCTCCCTCATAGAAGGAAGGATACATGCAAGTGATTCCATTTAGGGCCCACTCAGATAATCCAGGAAAATCTCCCATCTCAACATCCTACTTTTATCTGCATAGTCCCTTTTGCCATATAAACTAACATTCACAGATTTAAGGGATCAGGATGTGGATATCTTTTGGGAACTTTAGCCTACCACAGATTGGGAAAAATTACATCTGTATTTTCACTAAAATCTAACTAAAATTAAGCATTTCTCTTTTTTTCTAGGAATACACAGCGCACAGCAGAAATTAAGCATTTCTTTAGGTATTAACAATATTTGTGAGTCTGTCACCAATAAAAATCACAGATATTTTCACAAAATATAGCTGTTGCAGATATCCAAACTATTGTTTATGTAATACTTATTTCATTTTAAAATTATAGAAGTTATTAGAACCAGTGCTAGAACGTTACCATGTTCATAATAAGTATATATATATTACTATATAGCAAATTTTTAAGTATTGTTAACCATTTCAATATGATTGATTTCCTTTGTGATTCTATTTAATCCGTGAATTTTTTTTAAAAGTATTATTTTGGCCAAGTACAATGGCTCATGCCTGTAATCCCAGCACTTTGGGAGGCTGAGGCGGGAGGATCACTTGAGGAAGGAGTTCAAGACCAGCCCAGGCAACAATAGCAAAGCCCCTTCTCAGCCAGGAGCAGTGGCTCACGCCTGTAATCCTAACACTCAGGGAGGCCGAGGTGGGAGGATCACTTGACTTCAGGAGTTGGAGAACAACCTAAACAAGAGTGAGACCCTGTGTGTACCAAAGATAGAAAAAAATTAGCCAGGTGTGGTGGCCTGTGCCTACAATCCCAGCTACTCAGGAGGCTAAGGCAGGAGGATCACTTGAGCCCAGGAGTTTAAGATTGCAGTGAGCTATGATCACACCACTGCACTCTATTCTGGGTGACAGAGCAAGACTCTGTCAAAAAAAAAACCCTTCTCTACAAAAAATTTTTTAAAAAATCAGCCGATATGGTGGTGCACACCTATATTCCCAGGTACTAGGGAGGCTGAAGCACAAGGATCACTTGAGCCTAGGAGTTCAAGGCTACAGTGAGCTATGGTGATGCCACTACACTTTAGCCTGGGTAACACAGTGACAAGATCCTCTCTCCAAAAAAAAAAAAAAAAAACCAAGGCATTATTTGTGAAAAAGGATCCATAGGCTTTTACTAGACTTCTAAAAAAGGGTCCTTGGCACAAAAAGGTTTAGAAATATAGACCACTTTAGAGAAAGAACAAGTGTAGGAGGAGGATGGCATGAGATGAGCAGGTGAAGTAGAAAGGTCTTTATTTTTATTTTAAACCTTTGTATAATGTTTGAATTTATATGTATATAAACATATATGTATATATATATAAAATACACATACCCTTTTGCTTTTTTTTTTTTAAATCAACAGGGTTATCTTCAGCTTCATATTTTTCCTTATTGTGCTAGGCTAAGTAATAGTCCCCCAAATTTCAATCCCCAGAACCTGTGAATGTTAGCTTATACAGATGGCAAAAGGGACTTTGTGGGTATGATTAAGTTAAGGATTTTGAGGTGGGGAGATTATCTTGCATTATCCTTGTGAGCCCAATGTAATCACAGCAGTCATTATAAGGATATAAGAGGAGTCAGAGCAGAGGAAAAGACAGTGTCACCAGAACCAGAGACCAAAGTGATATGCTTTGAAGATAAAAAAAAAAGGGGGGGGGCCACAAGCCAAAGAATAAAGGCAGCAACTAGAAGCTGAAAAGAGCAAGGAAATGGATTCTTCCTCAAAGCTTCCTGAAGTAACCAGCCCTGCTGACACCTTGATTGTAGCCCAATAATACTGATTTTAACTACTGACCTCCACAATTATAAGAGAATAAATTTGTATTGTTTTAAGCCACTAAGCATGTGGCATTTTGTTATAACAGCAATAAAAACCTAATACAATAAAAAAATTAAATAATTTCCAGCTTACATGAAAATTCACAGGATATAGGAACAAATCAAACAACAACATAAAGAAGCAATAGGATAAAGCCAGAAGGTGAGATATTCCATAGGACAACTTACCTGGTTTCTTTAAGAAGTTAAATTATTAATAAAAAGAAAACAATAGGAAAGTTAGTTGCTAGTTATGTTAAGTATTATAAAGATATTATGATCATGTAGGAAAATGTCTTTATTTTCCAGAAATTCAAAAAAATATTTAGAATTACGATATCTGTAATTTACTGATAATAGACGAAAACAGACAAAGCAAATATGGAAAATTATAATTAATATAATATTATATATTACTATTTTATATTACTTATTATATTGTAATATGTATTTATAATTATAAAATTATAATAATTATAATAAAAATTACAATTGTTAGATCTAGATGATAGGTATATGGTAATTCATTATATTATACTATTCTTTCTACTTTTCTATATGCTTGATATTTTTCATAATAAAAAGCAAAAAAAAAAACAAAACAAAAAAACCTTCATACAGTGAAATCCCTTTTATCTGAGACAGGAACTATTATTTTCCTAAAATTTTTTTTTATTAACACAGGGAAATACTTTTAAAAGTTACATATATAATTTTAAGCATTTCGGTTTAACCTAAAACATAGAAATGCATATTTAAGTCACCAATATTTGGATATGGGGCCACGGCCCCACCTGTAATACAAATCATGGAATAGAGTTCCATATCATACTCACACAAACCACTGTCCACATTTCTAGTTTTGCCTTAGTTAAAACGAAAAAAATCTGAGTGCAAAAAAACCATTTATATTTATACAATGTCCCCTAGATCTTTTATTGTTTCCCTACAGCTAATGGACCATAGATAGCTCTTGGCCACTTAAGAGTTTGCCCAAAGCATTCAACTTAATCAACTACTCTTTTCTATTAATGTTTCACCTGTTTATATATTTAACTAAATTATACAATTATGATAATTGCACTGGAAACAAACAGGAATGATTCTTGGTAAGCAGACAGTTCAAATGGTAGGAGAAGTGCACATGTGTATTAGTGAACAGTCCTTAACAAGCAATTCACATCAGTGAATTTATTTTTCAAATGAAATGGAAAGGACAATTAATACAATGAATCAGTTAAATGATAAAGGGAAACTTCAATTTAAAAAAAAAAAGGAATGGAGAAAGAGTATAAAAATGGAAAAATACCTGCTAATCATCTAACCCAGTGCTTGAGCAGCAGGATGAGGCAGTAAATTGACTGATGGAAAAATGACAATTAAATGACAGTTAAAAAATTGACAGTTAAAAAATTAAGTTTCTGTAATACAAAGAATACATAAATTTTTTTGTGTAGAGACAGCTACAAAACCAGAAAACAATGCTTCCTAAGTCCCTCAAAATTCTCCACAAGGAAACAGTTGCAGATCATACTGCTTGATTGAAATGAAGATCCCATCTGTAGCCTTTAAGCAGCTCACTCTCTCCCATTCTAAAAAATGTTATAGAGATTCTGAAAAGGTACCTATCTGCTTCCCATTTAAAAGTAACTAGGTCAAGATTTGCTTCAAAGTAATCAGATTTGGAAAAGTTGGGAGGAGAGGATTTAAAATAATATGGAAGAGGTGCTAAATATGCAAGGGTTCATTGTACTTTTTTTTGTATGTTAAAATTTTTCCATAATAAAGTTAAACAAATAAGTAACTTAGGTGTATAACAACCCCATACATTCCAGACTGGTTATGAGTTGACTAAATCACAGGTCAATTTCTCAAGCGTATAATTCCCAATAAGCTTAGATCTCAGGTCTACCTGAGGCTTTTTTTTTCATCCAATGATAAAAATACTTCTTAGTAGACTTATGCTGACCACTAATACAGTTCTCTGGAGCACTATAAATTTTACTCAAACACTTTGCATTAAAATTTAATAACAGCAGTTTATGAAGGACTCTTTTTTTTCCCAAAAAGTTCAGTTTGTTGACACTTACTGAGAGAGTTTAGCATTTGGCTGAATACCTCTGAAAGTTATTACGCATACATATTCAAGGAATATATGTTAGTTGAATTGAAACAAATCAAACTCTTAACATTCTAATGACAGATGAGCTGAACCCACTGGACAGCTCCAACTCATCAAAAAGTACATGGACGTTTTTCCCTTATTAAAAACGAAAGGTGGTGAGTAACTGTGTTATAGCTCAATAGAAAAACTAACAGCAGCTGCTAATCTCTGGCTTTCAATTGGGCTATATAATTGGATGGGCTGTGTAACTCTATATACACATGAAAGTTTATTAAACTAATAAACAAGAGTTCTACCACATACCACTGCTAGAGTTCAGCAAGAGTGGTCATACAACCCTAGTTGCTTCTCTCAATAATAAAACTGATCAAGCCTGAAGAATAGCCCAGTAGTTTTCAAGAATAAAACATCTTACTGCAAAGCCGTCATTAAACCCCCTACATTTATGCACTATGTTCTTCTTTCAGTTAATCTTCTCTAAAGTGCCTACCCTGACTAAAAACAGTAGTATACAAGAAACTATGCCAGTTTTGAAGAGTGGAACAACTTGTGGGCTATTTAAGAAACAAACCTATTACAATGTACTAACATCCACTAACAAGTAACCAGTACACTTTAAGTAGTAACTAATAACTAGATGACAAAAACTAGCTCTTTTTAACCATTTTATATTTTAAGAATACCCACTTATTCTATTTTAAACAAAAGCATTCACATTTCAGATTTTCAAAACAGACAACAGAGATTTAAAAATAATTCCTATCAAAGGACCATTCACTTTACAAAACAATTCTCTGTAGATTTTATTAGATATTTCCATATTTTAGTAAAAACGAAATGGTTCAATTTATATGTACTGCCTAAATCTAAGGCCTATGTAGGAGTATCTTATTTTTTTAAAAGTTAATCATTCAAAATTAGAATTTGATAACTAATTTAGAACACACCCATCCTATGCTTAATAAAGTAGCAGTGGCTAGGAACAATAGCTTCAGAACATTCATCCAGAACCTACTTCATAATATAACTTGTTTTGAGAACCTAGATTCTTTTACAACTGTGATATCATTGCAACACCACTTCTCCTCTATAGGATAATGCAGCTTCATTTACACTTAAATCTCCATCAGTATCACTCAATAAAAGCATATTCATTTAAAATTCATAAAAAGATATTTAGAGAGCAATTCTAAAACATTGCTAAGATTTCCCTGAAGTATTTATTACTCTATTCTTTATATATAAAATCTCAACCCTGATTATTTTATTGTACTATTCAAGACTTAAATTTCATTATAAACACATTCTTTAGAGCATAATCATCTAACATATATAGGCCAAACTAATATTTGTTCTCATTTTTAGTGCTATTTTAACTACAATAAAGTCTTTCTATCCAGCCCAAATGGAAACAGCACTTGTAATTCCAGGTCTCCATATGACTTTACTTAAAATTGTTGTTGTTGCTATTAAGCAATTTATCTTAATCTGTAACTTTTACAAATCTTATTACGATTCTAAATAGTTTTAAAACAGTAGAAAATTATATATGATAAAGTTTTTAGACTATCTGAAATACAAATTTGCTCATTTGCTTTCCTAAGGTGACATTCTTCACCTTTTTTTATTTTTTAAATTTTTATGGATATATAATGTTAACAGCTGTACATATTTATGGAGTACATGTGATATTTTGATATAAGCATACAATGTGTAATGATCAAATCTAGGTAACCAGGATATCCATTACCACAAACATTAATCATTTCTTTGTGCTGAGAACATCCCAAATCTTCTCTTCTAGCTATTTTGAAATAAAAAATAAATTATTGTTAACTATAGTCACCCTACTGTGCCATTGAACACTAGAACTTATTCCTTCTATCTGTTTTTGTACCCATTAACCAACCCCTCATCCCTCCCCATTACCCCTGCCTTCCTGGTAACCACCATTCTGTTCACTACCTCCATGAGATCAATTTTCTCACCTTTTTAAAAAATGAAGATATTTAGACACTATGGATGTTGCATCTTCAAAGTTCCTAAATCTTATGCCCATGAAAACCATTATAAGTTAACACTCATTACGTTTCAAAGTAACATGCTGTCAAAAATTTCTTTTAACTACTGTTTTCTTGTTATTTTTAGTAGTAAAAAAGAGTTATTTTAATGTAAGATCAGAGTAAACATATGATCTTTTAAACAGCAGTAGACATCAGAGAGGTTTGGAAAGAAAAACGTATATTTCAAAGCTAATCTTAGAGGAGAAATATAATTTGAATATACTGTACCTTAAAATCTCTAATGGGTTATAAAAAAATTAACATATATATGGTATATTAAATACCTACCATACACATACACGATAAAAGAGCATAGGTTGCCCATTAAAACATATAATTTTCACATATTTTTAATAACAGATTGCCCTAACTAGACACATTTGAAATTATTTTTTCATTAAAAAAATAAAGGTGTATATCTCAGTTGATAACAAGGATAAACTCTAATGAATACTACACATTTGGTGCCTTAAAACAACATATTTATTCTCATACAGTTCTGGAGGTCCTAAGTCCAAAAAACGTCTTAGGGAACTAGAATCAAGGTGTAGGTAGTACTGTATTCCTTGAAAATCTATTCCTTGTCTTTTCCAGCTTTTAAAAGGCTACCTACATTCCTTGGCTTGCGATTCCTTCCTCCACTTTCAAAGTATGTTATTCCACCCTCTGTTTCAATCATCCCATCTATTTCTGTTTGACCTTCTTATTCCCTCATATAAGGATCCTTATTATACTGGTCCCACCTTGATAATCTAGGATAATCTTTCTTTTTTTTTTTTTTTTTTTTTGAGACAGAGTCTCACTCTGTTGCCCAGGCTAGAGTGAGTGCCGTGGCGTCAGCCTAGCTCACAGCAACCTCAAACTCCTGAGCTCAAGCGATCCTCCTGTCTCAGCCTCCCGAGTAGCTGGGACTACAGGCATGCGCCACCATGCCCGGCTAATTTTTTCTATATATATTTTTAGCTGTCCATATAATTTCTTTCTATTTTTAGTAGAGGTGGGGTCTCGCTCTTGCTCAGGCTGGTCTCGAACTCCTGAGCTCAAAGGATCCGCCCACCTCGGCCTCCCAGAGTGCTAGGATTACAGGCGTGAGCCACCGCGCCCGGCCTTAGGATAATCTTTCAATCTTAAAATCCTTAATATACCCCTAAAGTCCCTTCTGTTTTTTACATGTACATACTTCAGCAAATTAACATATAAATTAACATATTCACAAATATTGGGAATTAGGACTTGGATATCTCTAGGGGAGGTCATTAGTCTATCACATGCATTCTAGGTGATCTTTTTTGTAAATTCCTTGAAATTTCCTACATAGATGGTCATGTCTGCTGCAAACAGGGACAGTTTCATTTTTTCCTTTCTAAACTATATGTCTCTGTATTTCTTTTTCTTGCCTTATTGCACCTGTGCATATAATAATTCCAGTCGGCCAGGCACGGTGGCTCACGCCTATAATCCTAGCACTCTGGGAGGCCGAGGTGGGTGGATCGTTTGAGCTCAGGAGTTCGAGACCAGCCTGAGCAAGAGCGAGACCCCATCTCTACTAAAAATAGAAAGAAATTATATGGACAGCTAAAAATATATATATAGAAAAAATTAGCCGGGCATGATGGTGCATGCCTGTAGTCCCAGCTACTCGGGAGGCTGAGACAGGAGGATCGCTTGAGCCCAGGAGTTTGAGGTTGCTGTGAGCTAGGCTGACGCCACAGCACTCACTCTAGCCTGGGCAACAGAGTGAGACTCTGTCTCAAAAAAAAAAAAAAAAAATTCCAGTCTATTTTCTAA
Source organism: Eulemur rufifrons (assembly GCF_041146395.1). NCBI lineage: Eukaryota > Metazoa > Chordata > Mammalia > Primates > Lemuridae > Eulemur > Eulemur rufifrons. Next base: position 245,969,651 of record NC_090989.1, read on the forward strand.
CATAAGTAGTGAGAGTAGATATTCTTGCCTTGTTCCTATCTTAGGAAGAAAGTATTCAGGCCTTCACAACTAAGTATATTATCTCTATGCTTTTGTTTTTTAAAGTTTACTTTATTGTTCTTTTTTCCTACCTTCTTGAATTATATAGAGTCATGAACCATATAACGACATTTTTAATGATGGACCACTATATGACAGTGATTCATGGAGCTGAAAAATTCCTATCACTGAGTAACATCTTGATGATCCTGACCCTGTGCAGGCCAAGGCTAATGTGCATGTCTGTGTGTTAGTATTTAACAAAAAAGTTCAAAAACTGAAAAAAAAATTCTAAGAACAAAAAAGCTTATAGAATAAGGATACAAAGAAAAAATATTTTTGTACAGCTGAACAATGTGTCTGTATTTTAAGCTAAGTGATATTATAAAAGAGTCAAAAAGTTAAAAAATTAAAAGTTTATTAAAAAAGTTATAGTAAGGTAAGGCTAATTTATTATTAAAGAAAAAATTTTTCTATAAATGTACTGTAGATGAAGTGTACAGTGTTTATAGAGTAGTAGTGTATAGTAATATCTTGGGCCTTCTCATTCACTCACCACTTATTCACTGATTCACCCAGAGCAACTTCCAGTCCTGCAAGCTCCATTCATAGTAAACGCCCTATACAGATGTACCATTTTTTAATTTTTTTTACTGTACCTTTTGTATGTTTAGATATGTTTACACAAATACTACCATTGTGTTACAACTGTTTATGGTACTCAGTATAACATTCTGTACAGGTTTGTAGCCCAGGAGCAACAGGCTATACCATACAGGTTAGGTATCTAGTAGGCTATATAGGTTAAGCATCCCTAATCCAAAAATCTGAAATTCCAAATGTTCCAAAATCCAAAACTTTTTGAGCAGCATTGACATGAGGCCACTAGTGGAAAATTCTATACCTGACCTCATGTGAGAAGTGCACAAAATTACTAAAAATATGGTATAAAATTACCTCAAGGCTATGTGTATAAGGAGTATATGAAACATAAGTGAGTTTCATGTTTAGACTTGAGTCCCATCCCCAAGGTATCATTAGGCATATGCAAATATTCCAAAATCCGAAAACACATCTGGTCCCAAGCATTTCGGATAAGGGATACTCAATCTGTACTGTCTAGGTTTGTGTAAGTACAGTCTATGATGTTTGCACAATGATGAAATCACATAACCACACATTTCTCATAACGTATCCCCATCATTAAGCTACACATGACCGTATTTTCCTCAGATGGGTTTATGGGTATATAATCTCTGGATTCCCGCCTATCTGCATCTTTTTTACTTCCAAGAGATGAATGGTTTCTTGACCAACTATAGAAGCTTGGGTTGCAACTTCATTTGTATACAGATGGTAGTCAACTGTTTTATAGTTTCTGGTATTGCAGATTAAAAAAATATGATCCTTTTCCTTCTTAGATGAGGTGTTTGTTCCATCTGGAAGGCTGTTAGATTTTTCCCTTTATAAAAAAGATTTGCTTCAATATACTTTTTTCCCTACAATCCTGCCTGGAACTCAATGAGCACTTTCAATTTGAAGACTTAAATCTTTTTTTTACGTCAGGAAAATTTTCTTATATTTATTGAATCATTACCTCTCTCCTTATGTTTCATTTTCTCTTTCTAGGATTCCTGTTTATCATATACAAGAATGCTGGAGCTTTCTAGCTTATTTGAATTTTTCTCTCATAATTTCCATCTTTTAATATTTTTGCTTTGGGTACTTATTCCTCCAGGCAATTAATTTGGGTCTCAATGGTTACAATCTCCTGCTCTGATTACCTTACAGAATTTAGTTAGAAAATCAAGTGTTTTAGCCCAAGAATGTTTCTTTATGCTGCACTTGATTTTCCACAAGAGCTCATTTTTTTCCTGCAAGTGTTCATCTTATTTCTCTAAGAGCTTGATTTAGCTTGGCATGTGCTTTGTTTCTTTCAAGTAATCTTCTCTCTAGACATTAGGGTCCTTTAAAGATGTTATATAAGTATGCATGCACGTGTGTATGTACTTATTTATAGTGAATTCCTTGGAGCTCAGGTTTAGTAGCTGCCCCAAAAGTGGCAAAAAGAAAAGCAGTCTCTGCCTCCATAGGTCTGGAATGTAAAAGTAGATTGCTTTTTTTTTTTTGAGACATCTGCTCTCCAATTTTCTCAGGCTCTCTCAGTTTCAAAGACAGGTAATGCCTGGCCCATTTAACTCTATCTTCAACTCATAAAGGTGAAAGAGTCTAGGCATGTTCACACAAGATACATGTTGACTTCTCCCTTTCTATTCCCCAGCTTCCTCCACTCCCCCAGCAGAGCTCCCAGATCTCAGCAGACCAAGTTTTCCTCAAGATCCACTACTTCATGATTATCTCCTTAGGCTCTCCAATACAAGTCAAGAGGTACCTATCCAGCCCCAGAGGAAACACCCTTTACTGGTTATCTTTGCCAGGATGCTCAAAGAGCACAAATCTTACTGGCACCTAAAATACCAAAATCCACCTGATTTGGTATAACAGATACACTATGGTTAGTAGTGAACGGAAAAAAGAGCAACCTTCAAGTTTCCATCTTCCCTAAATCCCTTCCTCTGACTTTGGAGAAATGTATACTGCATCTTTGCTTGAAATCTGTATACAAGGAAGTCTTTCACAGGTGTCTTCCCACAACATTATTTGAAAATCACTACATTTAGCAATATCTCCTCAAATACTGTGATTTGAGGCTGAGAATGTCTCCTAATTTCATCCAAGATAATTTGTTTCTGTTTCTTGTCCTCCTTGTTGCTTTTCAATGAATTCTAAGAGCAAAATTGCTGTTTATTCTGTCATTTTTAAACCGTAAGTCCTATTCCATTATTTTAGAAACCAATCTCAACATTAAATGCAACTCCTTTATAACCTGGTCTTTTAGTCAAATGACTTGTTACATTTTCTCTTTATCCTTAAGAATCTAAAATTTTAGCAGGACATCTTCACCAAGTAATCAAACTTTGCATATAAATAGTGAGAAACTTGACATCATGCGTCTCCTAATGTGACTCAATGAACACAGTGATCACATAGTTTATGTCTATTATCCTGGCTCTTGATTTGTAAAAACAAATTATGTGGTCACCCAGTCTATAAGTATTTTTGCCAAGAAATGTTTAAATTGAACCTATTCTAGCTCTAGAACAAACTTCCAATTTATAGGAAATATAAAGGATTATGAACCAGTTACGCAATGCCCAGAGGAATCAATAAGCCATATCCCAAGTGTGAAACTTTCCAGATCCCCAATCCCCAAATCCTTTGTTAAAAGGATTTGTTCTGTAAAATTTGGATTCAGTCAAAAGACTGCACTCCAGGATCCAGAAGGCCACATTTGGCCCCAAGGCCGAAGGTTCCCTACCCCCAGTAGGAAACATAACAATCAAATGAAACATATGAACTCTGACTAGATCCTGCATCGGAATCAATCTGCTAACTAATTAAAATAAATATGCCATAAAAGATATTTCTTGAATATGTTATTAAAAAAATTATAGGAGGCTGTAAAAATTGTCAGAATCAAATGGAGTCCCTAATGTTAAGAAAACACAGACAACTAGAGATGGAGAAGGCCATGAAGAGAGGGTTCTCATGTTTGTACGCCTGATAATGAAAAAGACTGCACAAAAACTACAACCTTGCACAAAGTTCATCACACCCTTACACAAAAAATACTTCTGCAAGGACATCTACCTAGCAACTGTCTGTCTAACCTTGGACTGGTGTTGTCCTCATTATTGCTATTTGGTACTTGTAGCCAAAGATAATTATTTCAAAACAATTATGTAATCCTCCTCATTTTTCCTTTAAAAACCTTTGTCTTCCTTTACCTCCCTGAATACAGACACAGTTTACTATGGCATGTGTATTCCCACTGCAATGTTCTATTCTCAAATAAACATCTTTTCTTATACAGAGTATTCTCTCTTTAGGCTGACAAGCCACTGTTTTGGACTAAGTTCCTGAACTAGGCCTCAATAGAACAGATTAAAAATCAAAATGGAGTCACTCATGATAAAGTTCCCTGTCACCAAACCCAGACTAAGGTTTATCTGACCTTTTAAGAAATCAGGAGAGAGAAATAACAGCCAATTTTACAAAGAGGCCAGTTTCAATCTTCAATTGGCATGATAATGAAGTTCCCTCTGCTTTAGTCCTTATATAAAAGTAGCAGCTTGAAGTAACCTGATGTTAACTAAACAATTATTATTTTTCTATCATTCTCCCCGTCTCCACCTTACAAAAAAAAAGTAACTTTGAAAAACCAATATGCTCCTTGTTCTTTGCTTCTGCTTTCTTCAACTCTGTCTGTAAAGCCAACCTCTTCTGTTTTATTTAGGCAATTAAATTAGGCCATTTATTTAGGCAATTAGTGTTGCCTAATTCTAGAATAAAGCCAATTGAGATCTTTAAATTAAATTTGTCCTAGGCTGGGCACAGTGGCTCGCACCTGTAATCCTAGCACTTTGGGAGGCCAAGGTGAGAGGATAGCTTGAGGCCAGGAGTTCAAGAACAGCCTGGGAAACAAAGCAAGACCCTGTCTCTACAAAAGATAATAAAGAAATAAAGAAATAAATTTCTTCCACTTTTGTCCTTTCACATTGGGGAAATTTGCTAAGGGCAATATATTAGGTGACACTATTTGAATTACTGTTTATTTTCTTAAGAGTGATGATGTTGTTCTGACTATGTCTCTTTATTTTTAGGAGGCACATACTGAATTGTTTAGGCATGAAATTTTGTGACATCTACAACTTATTTTTCAATGTTGTTATGGACTGAAATGTGTCCCCTCCCCATCACTAAAATTTGTATGTTGAAGCTCTAACCTCCAGTACCTCAATGTGTGACTATATTTGGAGATAGGGCCTTTAAAAAGGTAATTAAGTTAAAATGAGGTCATTAGGTAGGCCCTAGTCCACTGGTGTCCTTATAAGAGGAGATTAGGACGCAGGTGTACAGAGGGAAGACTTTGTGAAAAGGCAGCAGGAGGTGGCCATCTGCAAGCCAAGGGGAGAGGCCTCAGAAGAAACCAACCCTGCTGGCACCTTGATGCTGGACTTCCAGCTTACAGAATTGTGATAGAATAAATTTCTGCTGTTTAAACCACCTAATCTATGATATTTTGTTATGGAAGTCATAGCAAATTCGTACAAATGGTTCTGGGGAAGAAAAGAAATAAGAGAGAAAGCAAATACGGCAACATGTTAACATTGCTGAATCTAGCTGGAGGGTTCATTATATCACTCTGTCAACTTTTATGTAAGTTTAAAGATTTTCAAAATTAAAAGGTTGGGGAAAAATTTCAGATAGATGGATAGATGAATGGATAGACAGACAGATTAGTTCCTAGAGTCTCAGTGTGTTCAAATTTCCTTTCATTATAAGTCAGATTGTATAGGACTTCCCCCCATCAAAGACCTCATTTTAATTTCATTACCTCTTTAAAGAACTCTCCAGGCCGGGCGCGGTGGCTCACGCCTGTAATCCTAGCACTCTGGGAGGCCGAGGTGGGCGGATCGTTTGAGCTCAGGAGTTCGAGACCAGCCTGAGCAAGAGCGAGACCCCATCTCTACTAAAAATAGAAAGAAATTATATGGAAAGCTAAAAATATATATAGAAAAAATTAGCCGGGCATGGTAGTGCATGCCTGTGGTCCCAGCTACTCGGGAGGCTGAGACAGGAGGATCGCTTGAGCTCAGGAGTTTGAGGTTGCTGTGAGCTAGGCTGACGCCATGGCACTCACTCTAGCCTGGGCAACAGAGTGAGACTCTGTCTCAAAAAAAAAAAAAAAAAAAGAACTCATCTCCAAATAAGGTTACATTTTGAAGTATTGGGGGTTAGGACTTTACATATGAATCTCCAGAGGACATAATTCAGCCCATAACAAGATCTTTTCTCGTTATTCCTACCCTTATGGTTTTAAGTCGTTAACTCAAAAAATTTAATTCTATAATTTCTTGATTACTCTTCTAATTGTTTCTTTTTCTAGAATTCCCAGTATATGTGTGATAGGTCTTCTAAAACTGTCTTCCAGGCTCCCATGAGTTACACATAAAAATTTCCTTTTTTTTTTTTTTTTTGGAAGTTTTTCTCTGTCTTGTTCTGTATTTATTTATTCAACTTGATTTTTCATGACAATGATTCAGTTCTGAGCCACAACTATTCCATTGAATTTAGAAATTTAGAATTTTTTTTAGTTCCTAAAATTATTTTTGTGCTCTAATTATATTTCCTTGAGAGTTTTCATTACTTTGTTAAAGTTTTCTTTCCTATATTCTAATAATTCCATGCTCAACAGAAGTGGCCACTTACAGTTACTCAGCTTAGTTTTCTGCTCTCAAGTAACTGAATTCCTCTAATTCTTCTTTGCCTATTCATGACTGACTGTTCTATTAGCATCCAAACAGGTCAGACTACTGGTATCTTTTAGAGAGTGAAAAACCAGCTGGTTGTGGAAGACATGGGAATTTTCAGCACCAAGCACCAAACATGTTAACAAACTTAATCCTCTGTTGAAGCACTGGAAGGAGTTTTCTATGAATCTCCCACCAGTTCAATTTCCCTCTGTATGGATTAAAAGGACTGAATTGTCCCTCTAAGCACAAAGCAAATAGGAAGGTGTCACATATTCCAATAGGATTCAAGCATTCTGCCAGTTAAGACCTCTTATGCAGCCTCCTAAGGCTCTGAGAAAAAGCAAATCACTGCCTTTAACCCTGTGCCTTAGATTTTGCTCAGTATCAAAGAGAATGAAGTTTCTCACCTGCAATCTCTCCTGGATGTCTAAAGAAAACCTCAGAACCCCTTTCTTGGCTATACCAGTTTGCTCGTTTAGGTTATTTTATTGCTCCAAGAAGTAGGGGGAAAGAAAAGTAAGAAACATGGGTTAAAGCCACTATCTTCCCATACTATCTCCCTTTTCCATCTTCATTGCTTCACAAAGCATTGTTATCTCCCCCATTCATAATATTATTAATATTAATAACAACTAGTCACATTAGCTCATTTAATTCCTACAATTCTAGGAAGCAAGAATTATTTCCATTTTACAAATGAATACAATGATGTTAAGGAAGTTTAAGTGTTTTAAAGGTTTCAAAGCCAGATACACTTGCATAAACGTCTATATAGTCTCTTTATAACAAACACTGCCTCCAACTTTCATAAGCATTTGTGTGACCTCAGGCACACAAATCTTTCTGAGCCTCATTTTTCCATCTCTAAAATGATAATGTTAATATCTACCTCATAAGGTTGTGGTACAAACCCTAGGAATCAATGACAACATATAAAGTGATTAAAACAGTGTCTGACACAAAATGCTCAGTAAGTGCTAGCTATTAGTATTATTATCTGATGTCTTATAGTTTAGAATTTTGATTTTTATTTTTCAAAAAAAAGCTTATATTCTCAAATAATTCAAAAGAATCTCAATGGTTTGGCATTATCAGCTCCCACCAGTGATTGTTATAACAGTTTTTGATATTTGTTATTGCTCAACCCGTTGAAAAAGTGGATTCTTCACAACAGTCACTTTAAATCTATTAACTACTTTTTCATTAGAATACTTCAGAAGTCAAAGGCTGCATTTTGTTGTAATCTTTAAAAAGAATTAAATTCCTACTTTAACTTGCTATCTATTAAATAGCTCTTAACAATAGAAAAGGTAGTACTACTGCTCAGTTATGAAAAAATAAAGCACTTAATCCTAACTGTACCTCAAAAACCAGAAAAAAACAGATCTGAACAAAGAAATAATAAATGCAATCAAGCAAAAGTTCAATTCAGGATTCTCTATAAGTAGCATTAAAAACATAATGATTTTGATAATTTTAGTAACTTTAAAGCATTAAAAGTTAACAGGCCTTGTAAATGCTTAAATCAGCTGAACTAGATTAGTATGCTATATAAAAGAGTTAAAGCTGAGTATCTTTTTTTTTTTTTGAGATAGAGTCTCACTCTGTTGCCGGGGCTAGAGTACTGTGCTGTCAACCCAGCTCACAGCAACCTCAAACTCCTGGGCTAGAATGATCCTCCTTCCTCAAGTGAGCCTCCCGAGTAGCTGGGACTACAGGTGTGCACCACCACATCCAGCTAATTTTTCCTATTTTTAGTAGAGATAGGGTCTCACTCTTGCTCAGGTTAGTCTTGAATTCCTGAGCTGTCAAAGGATCCTCCCGCCTTGGCCTCTCAGAGTGCTAGGATTACAGGAATAGCTACCGTGCCCGGCCCCTAAAGCTAAGTGTTTTGAAGGAAAGCCAATAGTAAGACATTAAAATGTACACATTTTCTATTCTATTTTTAGGTATAAATCACTCTATGGCACTCCTAAGTAAGGTGTATGTGATGACCAAAATCTCATTATGATGAGGCAGCCAAGCAATATAGTGCTAGCTTTTCAATGCTTCAGTAGAGGTAGATAATTTGAAGCTCTCTACAATTGTAACATAAAATCGTCCTTTCATGGCTGGTCACAGTGGCTTATGCCTGTAATCCCAGCACTTTGGGAGGCTAAGGTGGAAGGATCACTTGAGGCCAGTAGTTTGAGATCAGCCTGGGCAACATAGTGAGATCCCTGTCTCTACAAAAAATAAAAAAATTAGGTGGGTAGTACATGCCTATAGTCCCAATTACTCTAGAGGCTGAGGCGGGAGGATTATGTGAACCCAAGAGTTCCAGGCTGCAGTGAGCTATGATCATGCCACTGCATTCCAGCCTAGGTAACAAAGGGAGAGCCTATTTCTATTTGGAAAAAAAAAAAAAAAAAAAAAATTTGTCCTTTTTTAATGATACCCAATAGCATTCTTTTTTTTTTTTTTTTTTTGAGACAAGTTCTCAAAAAACTGTCCAGGCTAGTGTGCAGTGGCATCATCATAGCTCACTGTAACCTCAAATTCCTGGGTTCTAGTGATCCTCCTGCCTCAGCCTCCCAAGTAGCTGGGACTATAAGCCTACGCCGACCACACCCAGCTAATTTTTTTATTTTTTGTAGAGACGAGGGCCTCACTGAGTTGCTTAGGCTGGTCTTGAACTCCAGGCATTAAAGATCCTCCCACCTTGGCCTCCCAAAGTGCTAGGATTGCAGGTGTGAGTCACTGCACTCAGCCTACCCACTAGTATTCTATCAAAAATGAAAGAATTCTAGATTTCAGCTAAAATATGTACTACTTATTTATGCTACTGACTCTGGTAATCTCTTCTTATTTGTGCTACACAAAATCTTTTTTATTCTTCAGGAAAAATGCTAGGCTTTGCAAAGAGAGACTAGAAACTACAAAAACAATTGTTTTAGGCAAAAATCATAAACGGATGTTAAAATTAGTGGATTAAACTTTGATATGCATTGACTGATAGAGCACTGGCATGTTGCTTCTTGATTAGTCAATATCCCAAAACAATAGGCATTTTTATCACAATAATCAAATTATATATACTTACAGGTAAAATATGTGTATCTATATAAAACGAACCTTGCTATTGAATCTGTGAAATGAGGTTATTATTACCTAACATTAATAAATATGTAGAAGAATTCACTGAGATGAAAGGTTCTAAGCTATTAACATAATGCCTGGTAGAGTGAGCAATTAATAAACAGTAGGGATGGGTACAGTGGCTCACACCTATAATCCCAGCACTTTGGGAGGCTGTGGTGGAAGAATAGCTTGAGGTCAGGCGTTCAAGACCAGCCTGGGCAAATACCGAGACTCTATCTCTATAAAAAAATTTAAAAATTAGCTTGGGGCTGGGCGCGGTGGCTCACGCCTGTAATCCTAACACTCTGGGAGGCCGAGGCGGGTGGATCACTCGAGGTCAGGAGTTCGAGACCAGCCTGAGCAAGAGCGAGACCCCGTCTCTACTAAAAATAGAAAGACATTATATGGACAACTAAAAATCTATATAGAAAAAATTAGCCGGGCATAGTGGCGCATGCCTGTAGTCCCAGCTACTCAGGAGGCTGAGGCAGTAGGATCGCTTAAGCCAAGGAGTCTGAGGTTGCTGTGAGCTAAGCTGACGCCACGGCACTCACTCTAGCCTGGGCAACAAAGTGAGACTCTGTCTCAACAACAACAACAAAAAAAAATTAGCTTGGAATGGTGGTGGACACCTGTAGTCCTAGCTACTTGGGAGGCTAACGCAGGAGGATTGCTTGAGTCCAGGAGTTCAAGGCTACAGTGAGCTGTCATGGAGTCACAACATTGCAGCCTGGGCAACAGAGCAAGACTCTGTCATAAAATAGAATTAAAACAAAACACAACAAAATAAAAATAAATAAATAGTGAGTATTATGAATAGTATATTTAAAATCCAAACGAGAGCTATAATTCTGCTTCAGGTTGACATTGCTATTGTTCTACATCTATGTATAGTAGTTTAAGAAAATCTTTTTTTTTTGAGACAGAGTCTCGCTCTGTTCCCTAGGCTAGAATGCAGTGGTGTCATCCAGCTCACTGCAACCTCAAACTCCTATGATTCAATCACTTGAGGCTCAAGCAATTCTCCTGCCTCAGCCTCCCAAGTAGCTGGGACTACAGGCACACACCGTGGCTGGCTAATTTTTCTTTATTTGGAAACAGGGTCATGTTCTTGTTTAGGCTGGTCTTGAACTCCTGAGCTCAAGCAATCCTCCTACCTCAGCCTCCCAAAGTACTGGGATTATGGGCATGAGCCACCACGCCCAGCCAAGAAAATCATCTTAATCCTAAAAGTAATTAAGTCCGTCCTCATATATACCAAAAGGATCAATCATAATAAGTAAACAAATCAATCCTTCTACAATGAATTATTTTATAAATAATACACAGAAAAACAATCACATCCTTGACATAAGAAATCACCAAAGGAGTAACAAAGAAATTTTGAAATAAAAATGAAAGTTTTTTAACTTACTGACTGACTAAATCAGATCCCATCTTAGAGCCATCATCTGCCTCCTCTTCCACATCAGAGTCCAGTCCATTGTCACCTTATAAATGAAATAAACTATTAAAATCATGCTTACAGAAAACAAAAAGTCAAAATGATTTAATCACTGCATTAAAAAACACTCATCTTTAAAAGTGATGCACATTAAAGAACTTTATACTTGTTAAAAGATTACCTTTTTAATTGCTTATATTTTAAAAATGAGTTTTTTCAATGCCTTATTAGGTATTTCTCATTGCCTTCCCGTTATCTACATAAATACACAAGAATATCTATCTTTATCTATATGTATATACATATACACACAAGAATGTGCATATACTTACAGACTACACACATATGTATACATCTTTTTCCAGAGTTACAAAATTCCATAAATCCATTTTATATTTAAAAATGAAGTTATCTCTGGAAATTGAAAGCCTACATTTTGTATTTCTTCGTCTATGATGCTAATGCTAAAATCCTTGCTAAGCTCCAAAAGAAAAAAAAAATGGCTGAAAATTCAAAATTCTAAAGGCATCAGTATCACAAAGAGTAGTCATGCTTCAGGCAGACATATAAATGTTGGCAAATTGCAAGGAATTATTCTAACTCTGCATCTGGGTCTTTTAGAGCAGAAACAGTGTGTAATTGGTAACTAAAAGCTATTATATAAAGACTATAAAGCAGAAAATTTAAAAAAATTTTTTTTTTAGCTCATAGCTCACAGCAACCTCAAACTCCTAAGCTCAAGCAATCCTCCTGCCTTGGCCTCCCTAAGTGCAAGGATTACAGGCATGAGCCACTGTGCCTAGCCCTAAAAAATTATTTTAAGGGAAATCTTTGTCTTCTCAATAGCTAATTTTCGGTTAATTTTGTTATTTCATTTTATTACTTATGCTCTTACCTACACAGTTGTTTTGGAAAAACTATACATCAAGTCTACTCTTGAAATGCCATTCTGATAAATAAACTATATTTCTCAGTACAAATGGAAGTAAAAATACTCTTCAGTGATTATCCAGTACTGAAATTAAAGTAATATCTAAGTAAGAGAAAGAAATACCACAGGATTTATGCTGAATATATTAATGGTATTAACTAATAAATTACCAGAATGTAGAAATATGCATCTTACCCTCAAGAATCTTCAAGATTTTTTTTTCAGACAGAAGCTCTAACTGTTCCTGGCACAGTTTTTTAATTTCTTCTATTGAACAGTTCTAAAGCAAATGACATTAAAAAAAAAAAAAAAAAAGCATTTGTGTAATATAGCTCCAATGTAAACTGGAAATTTGCAATCACAAAAAAAATTCCAGTTAGGAAAATCTTAATAAAACAAATTAAAGCCTCAAGTAGATTCACATACATCTTTTTATGGGATGAAATCTGAAAAACCGTCAGTATGTGAACATTTTAGAGATTTGATGGGAATACATAAAGCCATGTTTATTATGAAAGAACAAATTGAAGAGTAAGTCAGTTTCCCAGGTATTCTTAATAGCAATATATTTATGTTAGATAATTATTCTAAAGGTTTAAATATTCAAGTCCTGGCTCTATACACATTAGATCTATGATCTTGGGCTTAACTTGTCCAAGGCCTATTTCCACAACTATAAAATAACATATATTTCCCTATGTAATTTTTAGAAATAAATATATAAAAACACTTGTAAATTTAAAGAAATATAAGCTATTGTCAACCAGTGTTGTGTTTTGTTACAGAGCAGCATATCATTATATTATTTCTTAAAGCACCAGAAAGCTTCATTACACGTTCAATTTAGTTACTACCATTTAATAGAGTTATCTGCATTTAATAGAGTTATTTCCATGGCGTCAATAAATTTCTTGCCTAAGCATTCTTCTTGGCAAATTTTTAAATATACAAATCTGTTCATGGTTCTCCAAAATCCCTTTTATATATCTTTCAAGCAGCTTGTTTTAGATGAAAACATCCAATTATAAACTGCTATGAGTAAAATGATTGCTATAGAAGGTTGTATTTCTATATATGCGTATATATCTGATAATATATGTAATGAAGCACCTTTAACACATCAGGAAGCATCTTCTGTAACTTCTTCTCTCCTATAATACAGAAGCACTGTTGAAGCATTTCTTTTTTGTCTGATATATAGAAACTAACTGGTTTCAATGACACAGTCAGGTCCAATCCGCCTTCTTCAAGGTCACTGTGTTCTGCCAAGAATAATTCTTTTTCCAAAGTTGGCAAAAGATACTTGGTTTCCTAAAGTTAAAAGAATAAAGAACTATTAAATAATACTACTTAAAATATATAGAATATATTCATTTAATAAATTCTTCATTAAAAATTCCCAAATTCTTTATTAACAGTTATTTGTCTAAAACCAGAGAAAGAATATTTGATTGTTCAGCATTTACTCTCCACACTGCAATTAACTCAAGGAGTAGCTATCAAGGGAAGAGATAATATCTTAGAACATATAAATGAAAATATATCCAATATTGAATAATTTCCTACAATTTTAGACTTTTGAAGAATTAGGATATTCCTTCAGGTAGCCATTCACCCAAAAGCTTTGCATATGCAATGTCATTCTACTTAAATTCATAGAAAGAAATGGAATGACAGTAAAAATGTTACAAATATTATGCAGTAAAGTTAATGCGCTTTCCAGGAGCTATTACCATTGGGGAAAAACAAAACAAAAAAAAAAAAAAAACCTTTGTATAATTTAATCATGTTGGGAGTTACCAAGTAATACAATATCAGTAATTTAAGATGTTTTTGTCAAATTTCTTTGCTTTTCCAAATCTATCCTGTCCTTCCCAATCTACTGCCATAATCCTGGTCCAAACTACCATGATCTTTGTCTGGATTACATCAATAGCCATTTAACTGGACTCACTGAATCTAATCTGAGGTCTCTGTTTTGTATACTACTAGCATAATGCATTTTATAAAATGTATATTTACTCCTTCCTTCTTGTTTAAAATGCTTCAATGACTTCCTATTGCTCTTAGGATAATATGGCCTACCTGGCCCTTCATACTCATTCTTTGTGTTCTGAACATAACAATCTTCTTTGAATTACTCATATATAACCTGTTCTCCTCCCTTCAGCTCATACGGCCAAAGCTTTTGCATAATGTTCTGCCTCAGACAGTCTTTCCTCCCCCTTCCTCTACCACACTATACTCACAAGATTAACAACAAATTCAGATACTTCAGATAGCAAATCAAAAGTCATTTCCTCAGGAAAATCATCCTTGACCATACAGGTCAGGTAGGTTTGTTATATCTTTTAAGGGAATTGTTTAAAAAGCACTTTAAAAATGGGCCTGTTTTAAAGAATACTATGATAATTAGACTGAAAAAGTAAAGAAGGCGAAGTCTTGTCATGATGGCTGACAAAGTAATAATGTAGAGAAACTGGAATCCTTATACATTGCTAGTGGGAACATAAAATGGTACAGCTACTTTGGAAATAAAACAGCTTGTCAGTTCCTCAAAAAGTTATCAGATGACCCAGCAACTTCATTCCTAGATACATACCCAAGAGAAATGTAACCACATGTCCACACAAAATGCACACATGCAAATGTTCATAGAAGCATTAGTCATAATAGCCAAAAAGTAGACGCAACCCAAATGTTTACTACATGATAAATGGAAACGAAATGTGATATAGCCATACAATGAAATATTATACGGGCATAAAAAGGCATGAATCTTTGTACTACTAAAGAATGAACCTATGTGCTATAACATGGATGAACCGTTAAAACATTATGCTAAGGGAAATAAGCCAGACACAAAATACCATACATTATATGATTCCATTCATATAAAATATCCACAACAGGGAAATCTATAAATCTGTAGAGACAAAAAATAAATCAGTGATTGCCTGGGGGTGAGAGTGAGTATTAAGGATGATAGCTAAAAGGTAAACATAAGGTTTCTTTTTGGAGTGATGAAAATATTTTAAAATTGACTGTAGTGATGGTTGTACAACGCCAAACCACATAACTGTACATGTGAAATGGGTGAATTGTGTGGTATGAAAACTATATTTCAATGAAGTTCTTCCAAAAAATAGGGAACTCAATAAACAACAGATATCATGCCACTCTCAGAAGTTTGAGATGTTACTGACATGCCTAATATGCAACAACTTTTTCTTCTTCATAAATACACTTCTTTTCATTAGAAGTTAGGTTTAGTTCTGTATGCAAATGTTTTTAATACTTAATGTTGTTTGTGTCCCCACCATGATAGAGCATTAGAGATACGGAAACCATTTAAGATAAGAATGGTGATATCCAAAACTGAATCTAGAATGAGTGGAAGAAGTGAATATATCTACAACTATTACAGAATTTTTTTAAAAGAGAGTTTAACAAAAAAAGCAAAAACAAACAAACAGACAACAAAAACCACCCCTAAAAAACCCCACCAGATCCAGACAGCTGAATGATCCAATGGTCAAGTTCTGACAAATATTTGAAAAGAAGATACATACCATTCTGGAACACACCAAAAAATACAAAGCCTCCCATCTCAATCCATAACAAAAATAAAAACTATAAGATGATCTAACTGAGAAACATTTACACAAAAGTAAAACTATCAAATTCCAGCCAAGTACAACAAACCAGCCCAACAAACCAAATAGAACTTATCCCAAGACTGCAAGGACAATTCAACATCAACTAATTTATCAGTCATTTATCAATAAAATTACATTATCTCATTAAAGGACAAAACCTACATGATCATCTCAACAGAATGCCAGAAAACCACCTGATAAAACTCTACAACCCCCAGTGAACTAGGAATTACCTGATCAAAGGTATTTTTCAAAACCTATGACAAATATACTCATTGCTGGAACATTAGAAATGTTCCCACTAAGAAAAGATTGAAAACAATGCCTACTACCACTGCTACTGTTCAATACTACACTAGAAGCCCTTGGTAATCCAAAAAACAAAAAAATAGTAGTTCCAAAAACGAGACAGAATTCATTACTAGGAGAAATGTTTTTGAAAATCAATTTCAAACTAATAAATAGTATAGCTAGGAACAAGAAAACACATAAAAATAAATGGACTTCTATGCTTCCACAACTCCCAATTTTAAAATGTAATGTTAAAAAGCATTAAAAGAGGCCAGGCACAGTGGCTCACATCTGTAATCCCGGCACTTTGGGCCATGGCAGGAGGATTGCTTGAGACCAGGAGTTCGGGACCAGCCTGGGCTACATAGTGAGACACCATCTTTACAAAAATTTAAAAATTAGCTGGACATGGTGGTGCAGGCCTGTGGTCTCAGCTAATAGGGAGGGTGAGTTGGGAAGACTGCTTAAGCCCGGGAGGTTGAGGTTGCAGTGAGCTATGATGATGCCATTTGACTCCAGCTCAAGCAATAGAGCAAGACCCTGTCTCCAAAAAAAAAAAAAAAAAAAAAAAAGCATTAGAAGATACATACATAATCCTGTATGATCCTGGAATAGGAAAGAACTTTCTAAACAACACACAAAATCTAGATGGCCAAGAAAACTATTAGCTTTGACTACAAAGAAATCAAAGGCTTCAATTCAGTACATGCTGGACAAGTTATGACAACATTTGCAATATATTCCACACAAAGAATTAGAATGAAGATTTTATGAAAAGATATTAGAAACTTACAGTGAAAAGTTGAAAACCACCAAACAGAAAAATGGGCATAGGATACGTACAGAAAATTACATAGGAAGGAATTAAATGGCATACAAAAATATAACAATGATCAGTCTCACTATTAATCAAGAAAATATAAATTAAAACAATATTAATTTGACGCATTAGCCTGGCAAACTTTTAAAAAATGTATTACCTTCTCCCAGAGAAAGGCTTAAAGAAAAAAAAACTTAAAAAAACGTATTATCAAATGTTGGTGAAGATTTGCAGAAATGGGCATTCTCTCATTTAGGTACTATTTAGACTATAAATCAGCAAGGTCTCATTTGGAAAGTATTTGGTGACATCTACCAAGTTTTTTTTTTTTAAGCGCATAAACTTTGACCCAGCAACTTCACTTCTAAGACTCTATCCTAACATAACTCTTGCACAAGATATATGTACAAAAATGTTTGCTTTCATATGGTAATAACAAAAATTGGAAACCTAAATATTCATTAATAAGGATATAATGGAATACCAGGCAGTCACTAAAAAATAACATACCACATATAAAAAGAAACCTATCACACAACAGTGCAGTGGTATTTGATAGAGGGAATACGACAATTAAGTCTAGGTGTAGGAACTTATATACACACATCAGAAAAAGGCTAACAAAAAGGGATGCATATCAAAGTATTAATGCAGAAACACGAAGAGGGACTCCACGCTTTACCCTTGATTTCTGTACTGAATGAATTTAAAGTATAATACATTCGTTTTATAATAAATTGTAAATTATTTTTAAGACAGCAGTATCTTGGCAGTTTGATGGAGCATAACGAACATGACTTGTAAAGTCAGACATCGAATTTAAGTCTAGGAGCTATTAACAAACTGTGACCCTGGGTAAAGTTCCTTAGCGTCTTTGGGCTTCAATTTTCTCATCTGCAATGTGGAGCTAACCATAATCTACTAAAGGTGAAGGCCAAGAGAGAAGTAAAGCGTCTGTCTGCCAGGGCAATGAAAGCTAGCTTCCAACCCATACTCTTCAAAGAGACTGAGATCACAGGAGTGGAAGGGGCCGTAAGTTTAAAAAAAAAAAAAAAAAAGTTAGCTGATCAGTAAATCCAGAAACCAGAAGTTCAAGACATGAAAGTGAAAGGTTCGCCAGAATTTAGGACTATGAACCTCAAGCACCAGTGAGCACTTGGGATCGCCACACTTAATTAGTTAGCTCCAGCCGGCATCCTATCCCGCCGGTAGCCAGCCTTCTTCCAAAAAGCAGTTCGGGGAAGCGGCGAGAGGGGCACGCACCTGCTGCAGAGAGCCCGAGACGCTGGAGGATGAGTCGGTGCTCCTCCGCTTCCGACGCTCACTGCTCCCGCCCCAGCAGCTGCCCCCGCTGCCACCACCGGTGACACTTCCACTGAAGCTAGCGTTCCCACAGCAGCTGACGCTCCCGCAGCCGCTGGTACTTCCACTGCCGCCACTGGCAAGGGCAGGCAGGAGGTCTGGGGCCGCAAGCGCCGCGGCTGCCTCCTGGCCGCTACGTTTGCGCCGCTTCTCCCGGGAAGACTTCTTCCCCGTCATGATCCCTCTGCTACAACCATGCGAAGAAAGTCCGCCGCTTCTGGACCGACTGAAGCCGGGATCAGGCTGCAACCCGAGGCAGGCTCTAGCGTCGCAGGTGTATGCGTCACTTCCGGCCTCGTCGCAGACCGTGGTGAGGCGTTTCTAGAGATGCCAGCACCAATCGGGCTGCATCTCCAGTCGCGGAGGTAGACTTGAGTTTGTGATTCAGTTCTAGCCGTAGTTTGCTTGTTTTTATACCTCTGCAGAGGGCGGAAGGTGGAGCTTGACGAGAGTTCTTTGACTTATTGGTACTGCTTTTTCACGTTTGTCATTTTAAAAAATATTGAATGAGGTAAAAGTGTAGTTTCTGATTTTTCCATTTTCTTTTGCCTCTAAATTTTATTTATGTTATTAACAACATTATAACAATAAAGAGGACTTAGGGGAAAGTAGTTTCATCTCATTATCGTCATCACCTGGGGAAATTATGTATTTCCTGCATAAAGTCCAAGATGGACAAGTAAAGGACTTGAGTTTTTGAAAATTGACTATGGGTCATAGCTTTATGATTGTTAGATTTTGTGGGCGACAGTAATCTAAACAGAAGGCAAGTTTTAAAATCAAGGATCAAGGGCACATTTAAAAAAGTGTCACCATTTGCCTTCGGTGGTCTCAGCAGGGGGCTTTAGCGAACGAAGGCAAAAGGTAGAGCTTGGGGCAAAGCTAGCTGAGTGGTAGTAAACCTGTGCCTTTCCTTGGAGTAAGAAGCAATGTAAAAAAGAAACTAACTTTGACTACATTCCCAACTTATCTCATCATTCAACAGCTAATAAGTACCTAAAACAAACAAGACCAGGGTTAATAACCAGGGGTACTTCCAGTCCTAGGAAAACTGTCTTTTTCCCCCCAGGCCCTATTCTTAACTTTGCTTCCCAAGGTAAATGATGAGGCTGAGCCCGCTATGTTCCCACGGGTTCCGTATCAGCCTCATTATGTATCATACCTGAAAAGAATGAAAGAGTTACTGTCACAGACAGGAAATATACATAAAATTAATAACACCTAATGTTTATGACCCTGTTATGGAGTAAATCGCGTACGAACAAAATTACTACCCTAACCTCAAAGTGACTGTATTTGGAGATAAGGCCATTCAGAAGCTAATTAAGGTTAAATGAGGTCTTATGGGTAGGGCCCTAATCTAAAATGACTGGTATCCTTATTTAAAAAAAAAGAAGAACAAGAACAAGAAGAGACACCATAGATTGTCCTCTCTCCTCAACATGCACACAGAGGAAAGGCCATGTGAGGACACAGCAAAAAGGCAGCCTTCCACAAGTTAGGAAGAAAACCCTCACCAGAAACCAACCCAGTTGGCACCTTGATCTTTGACTTTTAACCTTCAGAATTGTGAAAAAATAAATTTCTATTGCTTAAGCCACCTAGTTTGTGGTCTTTTGTTATGGCAGCCTGAGCTAACTAATTCAATCCTAAAATGGTATTATTAGCCTGGACAGAACTAGTTGTTTATTAATTCCTGGTTGCCAATTATTCTCTTATAAAATCAATTGAGAAGCTTCTACAGCTTCTTTGGGCTACAGCTACCTGTCAAATAGTTTTCTTATTTCTTCAGCTGGACCAAGAAGGCAAGGCACTTCTTCCTAATTTGCTATAGTGTATTTATGAATTTGGCAGATGAATCCCAGCGTTTGTCCACCCTCCAATACACTTGTTCTAGGACACAAAGGCATTGTTCTACCACTGGTGATATAGAAGGAACAAAATAGACAAAAATCCATGGCTTCATAGGTTTATAGTCTAGTGGGGAAAAACAATAAGAAAGTACATAATAGGAAGTGCTTCTATTCTCATTCGGTATGCCATTCTGCATTCTTCTTACTGTTTTATTTTTCTTCAGTGCTCTTACCACCACACACACACACCCACACATACACACATATGTGTGTGTGTGTATATATATACATATATATACATATATTTTTTGGAGACAGTGTCTCGCTCTGTCACCCTGGCTAGAGTGCAGTGGCATCATCATAGCTCACTGCAACCTCAAACTCCTGGGCTCAAGCGATCCTCCTGCCTCAGCCTCCCAAGTAGCTGGTACCACCACGCCCAGCTAATTTTTTCTTTTCTATTTTTGGTAGAGTTGGGGTCTGGCTTTTGCTTAGGCTAGTCTCAAATTCCTGAGCTCAAGTAATCCTCCCGCCTTGGCCACCCAGAGTGCTAGGATTACCATACCTGGCCTTACATATATTTCTTTGTCTCCCTCTTGAATGTAAGCTCCATGAAATTAAAGACTTTGTTTACTTCTGTATTCCCAATACCCCACTGTCCTTAATAAAAATTTAGCACATAATACATTCTTGATTAAAACTGGTTGAGTGAATGATTGAATAATTGCAGGTGGAAAACCAGATTGATACAAGATTATATTAGTTCACTAGATAATGCGAGTAAAAGTACCTAGTAAAATTAATGCTAGAAACTAGTCTTTAATAAAGGAGGTCAATAGGAGGCTTGCAGTGCTCTTACAACACAGGGCAGAAAGACTTAGCTGCTACTCTGACAATGACAATCAAGTGGGCTTTGGAACCACAGGTACAAATTGCTTTCTACATGGGATTCTACAGAGTAGAGGACAGGGAAAGAACTTTGATTCATGCTAAGAACATGGCATAGAGATATCACAAGGCTGACTTAGAGCCAGAGAGATGTTACTGTCTATTTAGGTTGAACTATATGAAATTGCCTTATTTTGTAGGTCAAAAGTGGTTGAATTTTGACAGTTTCAAGGCCCAGCACTAAACGTTGTTCAGACTTAAAACTCTGCAAACAAATGCAGACTGTTTTTTCTGCCCCTAGAAAAAGTGTATCGGAGGGTATACAGAGATTGGTATGCATATGCCATTTTCAGCAACGCACTAAGCATTGATAATGACTGCCAGGGATGGCATGCCCTAATGCTAGAGTCAATCAGTACTGGGATTTCATAAAGAGATACTAGGTGAGAAATTTGCTCTTTCACCTTATGTGATGAACTATAAGGAAATTACATCATAGCTGCTAGTTGACATGTTCTCTGTCTCGTGATGAATTCTAAGGAAATGAGGCTGACAAAAGATACTTGCTGAAACAAGAAATAGAAAATCCTGATGCTATCATCATTAGTGAGCCAATGTAATTCTTTTTTTTTTTTTACCATTAAGCTTATCTCTCAGGTACAACATAAAGTCCTAATTAATACAATATACAACATGTAAGACCTTCCATAATCTGAACAGCATTTTTCTCTTCAGGTACATCTCTCTCCTAGAAATATACCCTCCAGGCCTATTCAATAACCCTACTTCTACTTATCTTACTTTATAGAAGATTCAAGTATGACCTATTTAAAACCTTTCCAAGTCATTTCCATCATAAATCCTGCTGAATTAACCACTTCTTTTGTAACCCACTGTCCTCCCTACAGAGTATCCAAAACTTTACTGCAGGCACTTGCTCAATATCCTCTCCAATACACTATTAGTTCCCATCAACAGAGGCCATGTATTACACAGCTTTGTTGTCTCAACACCTAATACATTGCTTGGAATAAACTAAGGATTCAAATATTTGTTAAAATTCTGTTAACAGAAAAAAACAACTTCCGTAAAATAATTTAAGGAGGTTTATTCTGAGCCAGGATGAGTAACCATGGCCCAGGGATCCACAAATCCAATCCTGAGTAAGTGGTCCTGAGGCAGCTGGGTTACAGTTTGGTTTCATGCATTTTAGGGAGACAGGAATTGCAGGTAAATTACTTACTCAGGGGACTAATTACTCAAGGCTTCTTGGATTTGTGGATCCCTGAGCCATGGTCTTTCATATTTGCTGAGAATAAATCTCTTTACATTATTTTACAGTTTGTTTGTTTTTTTTGTCTGTTAATTCTTGTGCCCAAAATGGGGCTCAGAGAAGACTGGGGACTTCCCAGAGGAGTAGCCCAAACATGGTACTAGGTACTGACATCTCCCCTTGAGCCCCTCAACTCTGAGCTTCTCCTTGGGTTGAACTGGTACATCCTTCTGAGCTACAGGCCTCATGCTCTGATGGTCTTTGCTTTATTCTGATCTCTGTTCTTTTCCCAGGAAGTTGTTGTTTGGGATCCTAATTTTGATGTGGAGGTGCATACTAAAGAGTCCTCTCCATTGCCTCTTCCTCTGAAAATTAATCTCAATTGGCTTATCTGCCCATTTGGGCAAAAAACTGAACTGCCCTTTTTGTAGAGGAATGAGAGACTGGGCATCTGAGCTCCACTACACTAAACCCTAGATTACAGTTCAGTTCATCTTTAAAAAAAGAAAAAGAAAAAAAGTAGGAAACAAATATTCTAAAAATGAGGAAAAACAAGAATAACTCCCTTCAGGCACCTCAGTTGGTTTATGGTATCTGTACTTGAAAGTATTTGTTTAAATGGAAAGGTTCAAAGGCTTGTCAGGTTTTCTAGGACTCTAGCTGGTTATATAGTATGGTCGGTCTATTCTTGAGCACATTTTTAAACTGATGAGCAAATTACATCAAGGAGGCCGGGCGCGGTGGCTCACGCCTGTAATCCTAGCACTCTGGGAGGCCGAGGCAGGAGGATCGCTTGAGGTCAGGAGTTCAAGACCAGCCTGAGCAAGAGCGAGACCCCCGTCTCTACTAAAAATAGAAAGACATTATCTGGCCAACTAAAAATATATATAGAAAAAATTAGCCGGGCATGGTGGCACATTCCTGCAGTCCCACCTACTCGGGAGGCTGAGGCAGTAGGATTGCTTAAGCCCAGGAGTTTGAGGTTGCTGTGAGCTAGGCTGACACCACGGCACTCTAGCCTGGGCAACAGAGTCAGACTCTGTTTCAAAAAAAAAAAAAAATTACTTCAAGGAAAATTCAGAGCTCAAACATTTAACCTTCAACTATAGAATTAAAAGGTCAAGTCTTTTTAAATTCTTTGTCTATCTCTCTATTTTCTTTTTATCCTACTCTAAATCTTCTGTCTATTGGTGTTGAGATAAAACTCACTAGTTATGGTATTACTAATTCAAGCCTACTTAGAAATCTTCTTTTTCTTGTATACTTCAACCAATTCTAGTTAAAATGTACACATTAAAAACTCACTTGAAAATGAAGAAAAAAAGGGATAAAAGAGGTTTTTAAAAATCAGGACAAGCATGGTGGCTCATGCCTGTCAACCTAGTACTTTGGGAGGCCAAAGGTGAGAGGATTGATGGAGGCCAGGAATCCAAGACCATCCTGGGAAACATAGCAAGACCCTGTCTATACAAAAATAAAAATAAAAAAATAGCTGGGCACAGTGGTGTGTGCCTATAATCCTAGCTACTTGGGAGGTTGAGGCCGGAGGACCACTTAATACCAGGAGTTTGAGGCTGCAATGAGCTATGATCACATGATTGCACTCCAGCTTGGGTGACAGAGACCCTGTCTCTAAAAAATATTAAAACAAAACAAAACAGGACAACCTAATGGTTAACCTAGACAAAAAAATTATTTGCTGGGCACAGTGGCCCATGCCTGTAATTCCAGCAGTTTGGGAGGTGGAGGCAGGAGGATCCCTTGAGGCCAGGAGTTTAAGACCAGCCTAGACAACATAGCAAGACCCTGTCTCTACAAAAAAATAATAAATAGAATCAAACTGCCATGGAAACTACTTTACCCAAAATTTTTTTCCGCAGCTTTCATTTTAGTCATGTGAAAAAGTTGGAATTTTGTCAGAAATAATTTGGATCCATCAGTCTTTTGTAAACCGGTGAGTTTGTATTGCTATTTCATTGCTAGAGTTCCAAAATAAATGCTACTGGATCTTTGTTTTTGTGCAAGTGTATGTGTTTAGATGTGTTTTCTGTATGTATATGTAGTATATGTTGTATCTACATGGTACTAAATTGCTTATAAATAAGAGTGTTCATAAATTAAGTAGATAAGCACAAATGTTTTTCCAGTTCTTGTGAATTTACTAAATCTTTGGTAAATAAGCTGGTTTTAAAAAAAAAATTATTGGTAAAGTAAAAATAAAAATGTTTTCAAAATTTTCAGTATGCATTTTTGCTTGGGTTTACTGTTCTGTTTTATATTGTCTCTGATAGATATTTTTAAATGTCATGGTATGATGCAAAGGTTATAAAACTATAAACCCAGCCAGAAACAAAATGATCTTTGTGTGATTTTTGATAAGACTAATGGACTACTATTGGTTTAATGAAAACATCTCAATCTTTTGAGTTATCTGCAAAAATATCCATGTGTTTAAGTTTCTAACTTAGATAACATTTAATATTCACAGGCTTGTGCTCGCTTCGGCAGCACATATACTAAAATTGGAACGATACAGAGAAGATTAGCATGGCCCCTGCGCAAGGATGACACGCAAATTCGTGAAGCGTTCCATAAAAAAAAAAAATATAAAAAAATAAATAAATAAATAAATAAATATTCACAGGCTATAAAAATGGTCAATAAAGCCAGGCATAGTGGTGCATGCCTGTAGTCCCAGCTAGTCAGAAGGCTAACACAGGAGGATTGCTTGAGCCCAGGATTTGGAGGTTGCAGTGAGCAATGACAATGCCACTGCACTCTAGACTATGAGGCAGAGCAAGACCCAGTCTCAAAAAAAAAAAAAAGAAAAGAAATACAAAAGTCAATAAGAAAATAACTTAAAATGATGACTTTTTCTAACATCTCAGTTTTCATATGTAATCTAAGTAAACTGCTAAAATAAATAAATGAGGTAAGTGTAAATAGGATAAATGCTTATGAATAAAATTTTTATGTAATTTGAAATCTTAATACTCATTAAATATCTGTGTCATCTCTAACAGAAAAATTGTTATAGGGAAATGTGTCTAAAATTATAAAATGGTTCTTATCTACAAATTACTGATATGTGACAATTCAAGACTTCTTCCTAGATTTTCACTAAAATTTAAGGTTACTAAGAGTTAAAATTCTAATTAATACATATAATTCTATGTGTGAAGTGTACCATAAAACAGTAAGATATGTGTTTGATGAAAAAGAAGGCGTAACAATGTGATCTTTATTAAGAAACAAATAATTTATCTAATTTGGCAGTTGTTTAAAGGCCAGTTCAAAATATGGA
The DNA here is from genome assembly GCF_041146395.1 of Eulemur rufifrons. Taxonomy (NCBI): domain Eukaryota; kingdom Metazoa; phylum Chordata; class Mammalia; order Primates; family Lemuridae; genus Eulemur; species Eulemur rufifrons. The sequence continues at coordinate 245,995,012 of NC_090989.1, forward strand.
TTTAGGGCCGGGTGCGGTGGCTCACGCCTGTAATCCTAGCACTCTGGGAGGCCGAGGTGGGCGGATCGTTTGAGCTCAGGAGTTCGAGACCAGCCTGAGCAAGAGCGAGACCCCATCTCTACTAAAAAATAGAAAGAAATTATATGGACAGCTAAAAATATATATAGAAAAAATTAGCCGGGCATGGTGGTGCATGCCTGTAGTCCCAGCTACTCGGGAGGCTGAGACAGGAGGATCCCTTGAGCTCAGGAGTTTGAGGTTGCTGTGAGCTAGGCTGACGCCACGGCACTCACTCTAGCCTGGGCAACAGAGTGAGACTCTGTCTCAAAAAAAAAAAAAAACAAAATATGGATTTAGAAAGGAAATAAAACAAGATAAAAAGAAACAGTAATTAGGAGAGAGAGAGATGTCAAGAAAGTTAAAAATATGAAAATACATTTTTGGTAAAGTTTAAAAGAAAATAATTTTGCATGACAAAAAATGCTTGAGTTAAGGGGATCTGCTAATCAGAAAGCATGCCACAATATAATGATTCAAAGTGATCTGTTAAGCAAATTGATGGCCTGACGGTGTGATTTAACTTTTGCTATGCATGGCTTTAAGTCCAGTTTGCATTTAGTCTAAACTCTAAAAGGGAGTGGGTGTAAGGAGGTGTGTCCAATATTCCTTACCTTCATGGCTGATAACTCAGTTTTAAGATTTTTCTGGGGTCTCCTTGGCAAAGAGGGAGTCCATTTAGTTGGGGGACAGGTTTAGATTTTATTTTTAGCTTACAATTCTGAACTGAAAATTTCAGGACCCATATAGCTTCTATAATATCACTGTGGTAAATTGCATTAATGACCTCAATTCTTCACCTCTCCCTGTATCCATGCTCTTTGCCTTGTAATTCAGCAATGCCCTCCTGTTATAGGTGAGAGACAATTCCTTGACCTTGAGCTCAGCCATCTGACTTACTTTGGCCACGTAGATGTGCAGCAAATGGAGTCTCAAAAAAAGCTGTGCCATTAGGATGATTGAGTCTTGTACTTCCACCATCACCATGAAAATTATATAACCAGGGTGGCTAACTATTCCCAGGAGAATGATGAGAAACAAGTAGAGTTGAGTTGCACTAACTAAGCTCCCCAGCCAAGCCCCACCTAAAGCAGAGTTCTCAGCCAACCTACAGACACATGAATGAGCCCAGCCAGGACCAGCCAACCCCAAGCTTGTAACTACTAAACTAAATAAATGTCATTATTTTTGTTGTTGCAAGTTGCACAGTATTACTGTGGCTACAGTTAACTGATATGCACACTTTCTAGAGCTATTTCTATGCTAGCAGTAAGAAGTTTCCAAAACTGGTTTGATATTGTCACTATTCAGTGCACAGAAAAGAAGACTTAGAAGAAATCTTGAGACTACTCCTAGGGCTATGAGTAGATGTGATCCTTACATTCCAACAGAAACACCTTTTATTAATATTTAATGGTGAGGTTCTGTGGCATTATAGGAAGCTTAAAAGAAGTATAAGTATGTTTGTGTTTAGAGTTCCAAACAATTTTATAAAAATTTTTCAGGATTACTCCCCATGGGCATTTTCTCCTAGTAGAAATGAAACCTAATTTTTTTTTTTTCCCCTTTTGGATGTTGTTTGTACACAGCAGTCACTCTTACTCTTAAAGAAGACAGTAGCCTTGCAGTGTCTTTGGAAGCAACACTTGCTAAGCACTTATGCGGCCATCATTTTGCTAGGCTTTTACATGGATATCTTATTCTTCTGTCTTAAGAGGTCCTACTGTATAGATGATTACACTGGGGCAGAGGTTAGCAACTTGCCTTAATTGTTTAGTAAGTGGTAGGAATGTTATTGAAATGAATGCCTTTTGAACTGCTAAGACAGTGCTATTTCACTATATTATACTGTAGCTCTGGTTGCTTTTACTATTAAACAACTTAAATGATAATAGAAGCAAACATTTCTTGAATTTATAAGTTCCTTTGAGGACACAGGAATGAAAGAAATGTGGTTTGATGCCTTAAGACCACTTTCTTCTGATCTGTGTCAAGCTTACATGGCACTACCAGCCACCATAGTTGCTATTATAATAAAGTGAAGTGGCCACCACAAAATATTTTTCTCCATATTGATATCCAGTTTGCAACATCATTTATTAAATACCATTCTCTTCTCCATTGTTGGTTACTACAGACTTGTCATATAGATTTACTTGATCTCTTTCAGTTTCTTCACCTGTACAGTACCTACTTCATAGAGACAATGACAAATTATGCATATACAACTAGCATAAGGTAATTATGCATGCTATCTAGTTTACCTAAATTTAAGCCTGTTCTTTGCATTGTTACTTAACTGGATTGATTTAAATCAAGTTGCAAACCATTGTAGTAAACACTGCCATTTGAATATTTATTTTTCTGATTTATTACAATGTGTTCAGGAATCACAAAATCAAGTTTTCAGCCTCAGCACCTCATTCTAGGCCTAGGACTAATATCAGGCTATCTACTTCACGGAAGGCCTGAGTCAGCTTTCTCCTCTTTACAGCTTCCATTACCCACCTTATTACTCCCTAGGAAGCTCAGATATAATGCCATCAAATCAAAATAACAAATATACCTCATCTCTAAAGTATTCTTGCCAAGATAGTTTAATCTCAATCTAACCAAGCCTCTGGACCTAGTTTTCAGTTTACAGGAAATAGGTGTCACAGGCAGACTCTAAGGTGGCCCCCAATGATCCCTACCCCTGGTATTCACAGCCTTGTGTAATCCACTCCCCTTGAGTAACTCGCTTCAAACCAATAGAATACCTTGATATTGAGATGTCACTTCTATGATTATATTATAAAGATGCCAACTTTGGTCCTTCTAACAGACTCTCTCCCTTGCTGGCTTTGATGAAGCAAGTTGCAATGCTAGGAAGGCTCATATGGTAAAAAACTGAGGGCAGTCTCTGGCCAATAGCTAGTTAGGAACTGAGATCCTCAGTCCAACAACCTTAAAAGAACTGAACACCAACTATGTGAGCTTGAACATGGATCCTTCCCCAGTCAAGCCTTTAGATGAGACACCAGCCTTGGCTGATACTTTGATTGCAGCCTCATGGGAAATAAAGAAGTAGAGGATCCAGCTAAGCTATGCCAAGATTCCCAAAGCACAGAAAATTTGAGATAATAAACGTGTTGTTTTAAGTCCCTAAAGTTTTGGGGTAATTTATTAAGTAGTAATAGATAACTACACAGAAGCGTTATAGGAATATGTTTTACAAATACAAAGAAATTCCAGGTGCTTTACATTTGGGAGTAGCCTAGACACTTCAAAAAGTCAATGCTATTTTAAAAAGATGGACTATTCTAGATTGACAGCAAAAACACATATAACCGAAATACTAAATACTAATACATAAAACTTTATTATATTAGATTAGGTCCTTTGAAAACAAAAGTTATAAAACGCATTCTCAGGGGAACAAGAAAATCTGAAATATGAACTAGATATTAGATATTAAGAAGTTACTAATTTTCTTAAGTGTCATAATGATATTGTAGTTAAAAAGAATATTCTTTAAAATGCCCTTGTTCTTAGAAGATAAATATTGAAGTATCTAGTTGATAAATGTGGTATCTGCAATTTATTTTTAAGTAACTCCAGACAGGGCACAGTGGCTCATGCCTGTAATCCCAGCAGTTTGGGAGGCCAAGTTGGGAAGATCACTTGAGGCCAGGAGTTCAAGACCAGCCTGGGCAACATAGTAAGACTCCATCTCTAAAAAATAAATAAATAAAAATTAGCCAGGCATGGTGGCCCTTGCCTGTAGTCCTAGTTACCCGGGAAGCTGGAATATGAGGATCACTTGAGCCCAGGAGTTCGAAGCTGAAGTGAGCTGTAATTGTGCCACGCATTCTGGTCTGGGCAACAGAGCAAGAACCTATCTCTGGAAAAAAACAGAACAAAAAACAAAATGGTACTTAAAAAAATAATTTCAAAGAGAAGTATAAACTATGTATAGAGATAAAGCAGATATGGCAAAAATGTTAACAATTATAGAATCTAGTTGGCAACTTCACAAATGTTCACTGTACTTCTCTTTTAACTTTATGTATGAACATTTTCATTAAAAAGTTGAAGGGAAACTCAAGGGAAAGAAATGTTAAATGAAGTCTTCAAAATCATATTTATAATCACAAATACATTGCACATAATTTTTTACAGAAAAACACATTAGAAATTAGAGTAATTAGAAATTTTTCTTAAAAGACTGAATAACATTTTCTAATCTCAAGTCCAAAATTCTCTCTCAAGACCTCTAGGAAGGGCCAGGCATGGTGGCTCACACCTGTAATCCTACCATTCTGGGAGGCGAAAGTAGGAGGATCGCTTGAGGTTAGGAGTTTGAGACCAGTCTGAGTAAGAGCGAGACCCTGTCTCTATAAAAATAGAAAAAATTAGCCAGGCAACTAAAAATAGAAACAAAAAAAAATGAGCCAGGCACGGTGGCAAATGCCTGTAGTCCCAGCTACTTGGGAGGCTGAAGCAGGAGGATTACTTGAGTCCAGGAGTTTGAGGTTACTGTGAGCTAGGCTAACGCCACAGCACTCTAGTCGGGACAGGAGTGAGACCCTGTCTCAATCAATCAATAAAAAATAAAGACCTCTAGGAAGGATGATACATCACAAATGGTCCCCTACACATTTTATCATTTCCTCACAAAATAAGCATGATACGCACAGTGATAAATGCTAAGGAACCTACCTTTATTTTCTTATCCCCAAAATTATCTTTGGAAAGAACTTATTTTTAGCCATGCTTCTTCCATACTTAAGATTATGAGGTACATAATAAATAAATTTCATTGCAATGCTATTTAGTTATAAACTCAGCTAGTCACACACAAAAAAACCCCACAATAGTAACATGCCCATCTAACAAATGTAATGCCAGAGGGAAGATAATAGTTATGAAATGCAGACAATAATAACTTAGCTCTTTTGCAGGCAGTGCGGTTTCAAACGCAGTATGAAGTACATTAATTCTAAGAGTTGTATCACTGGAGGTGATTTGACAGTGTGATAGTCTAAAAACTGTGTATTAACTTGACCTACCAATTTCTCATGTAAAGAATCCTCCTAGGGAACTAGTAAGACTCTTGTGAGATTTGTAACAGCACTGCTTGATAGCCAAAAATTGGGAACAGTGTCAGATGATAGGAAATGGGTATATCTATATGAAGGAATAATATTTATTAAGGTAGATATTTATTAAACTGTTAAGTTTAAGAATCAGGTTATCAAAGAATGTGTATGATACAATCCTTTTTTTAAAAAATGAAATACATTTACATACATATCGATATGCCACAAAATGTTAATGGTTCTCTCTAGACGGTGGCATTACAGGCAATTTTTATTCATGGGGGTGCATGTGTGTTTTACTCAACTAATGTTTATTACTTTTATATTCATGAAAAACATATTAAGAGAATCATAGAAAAATTTAACTTTAAAAAAAAATCTTTAAAATATCATTAAACCACTAGTAACAAATCCTTCAAGTGAGTTTTTTTCCCTTTTGCTAACCTATATTTTATAATTTTCTTCAATAAACATTAAAGAGTATAAGTTGTTATAAAAAGACTTGTACAGTAGTAGGAAGCAAACAGTGTTCACAATTTGCTACCCTTACATTTTGAAGAGGGAACTGATATCCTTAACCAAGATTCTATGTCCTATGATTAATCAAAGGTACCTAGTTTCTCAAAATATTGCAGATAAATTGTTTGTACTTACAGCTGCATGCTAGACTGGACATACTAACAAGAAAGTAGTGTTATGATGGAACCAAGATGACCTGGTTAAACTCAACATTGCCATTTAATTTTGACATAACCACTAAATCCCAATTCAACAAAAGAGTAAAGCACAGATACCTAACTGAACCAGCAACAATATTCAAAGTCTAGGTACACACCAAGAAGTTGCAATATAATACTTATCAAAGTACGTATCTCCTATATTTACATTTTACTCATTCCCTTTTGATATTCCAAGTTACTCCATGGATTAATCCAGACGAACCTTTCCTAGCCCTATTGGGGAAAATTGTTCTTAGACTGCAATTTGGCATTAAGCCAGGAAAGTCATGGTTTTTTATGCCATAAATATTGAGAACGTTACTATCGTAGGCAAAGTACTCATGGTAAAAAGATCTCTCCCACTTTTAAAAATAGGAATAGTTACAATTCTCTTAAGAAATTGGGTTATCTTAGACACAATAAATTGTGTATGGAATGGTTCCCTCTTTGTGTTAGTTGGTAGGATGTTCAAAGACAAACCTGTGACTTCCTCTCCAGAAAATATAGCATGGCATGTACTTTGGGTAGTTAACTCACTCTTGGCTTCACTTTTGTTTTTTCTCCTATGATTCATCCTATTATCTTTACTTCTGAAAACAGACATAATATTGCCACTCATTTAACAAAGTTTTGAGGATCAAATATCAAAGTGTCTACTACACTTCCTGGATCATGCTGGGGGCTCAAAAATACTGATTTCACATGATAGGCTCAAGTCTAGACTTTCAAATAATACAGTTTGATGAGTACTTGCCTGTATAATCACCCCATAAAATTGAATATGTTCCAAATTCCCTTCAAAATAATGGAAATAACCAAATATGAAATATTGAAGCTGTGATGAAAAATTAAGTTACCTCAAATAGTGAAGGGCAAAATAAACTGGATCTAAGCCTGGAGTCAATGTGCGATCTTGTCTGTCTGAACTGATAAATGCTTAATATAGAGTACCAATTTGCTTTTTCTTCATCTAAAAATGAATCACCAAACAAATATACTTTTGATTTACAAATGACAAATCAAGAAATTATTTTATATCTTTTCAACACATAATTTGTAACAAACTAAATTCTTAAAATTTTAAAGTAGTTATCTTAAAACAAGACCTTGAAATGTTATCAGTACTGTTGAAAGAATCCAGCAATGTAAGTAAGTGGAGAAGTTAAATAAAAGGTTACCACCCAACAATCAAGTGTAGTTTATATAAGCAATAAAAACAGGTTATATAAGTAAAAGCCCTTGTCTTTTCCTTAGTGGCTAAGGTAAGGTAGAAATGCCACTATTGTCACGTTGTTGTTGATTATAGGTCTTTTTAAATTTGCTTCTGTACTCTTGAAAGCTAACCACATTACACAGGAAAATCTCACAGTTCATCAGTGCAAAAATTTTATTTGTTTCCCTTCCCACCAATTTACAAGATCTGAAATTTTACTTAATCCACAGTATTCTTTTTTGTTTTATCATCTGTTATCAGTCATGTAAAATGTGAGAAAAAAAACAAGGATCAATCTAAAATCTCAGTCCCCCCCATCCCCATTGCTACAGCAAATTTAGGATAAGTCTACAGCATTCACTTACTTTAGCTGGTTCTGATACTGAAGCATACTTTTTTATTTGAGCATCAACACCTAAAGACTTGGCTAATTGTACAGCATTTGAGTCATCACTGATAAGTGTCCCAAGAGCCACAAGAAGTCTAAAAGTGGCTTCTAGGTCTTGTACAACTTCCAAGATTGTGCTAATTACTGACAAACATTGAGCTTTCCCTTCAATGTTACGGTCTTTATGAAAACAAACAGAATAGTTGAGGGTCAGTGTAGCCAGAGCAATGTGAATGTTCTTATTGCTCCCTGATTTCAGTTCTATTGCATGGGACATCAGTGATTCCCTCTGGGACATCATGAGCTTTTGTCCTGCCTGGCCAACGAAACAATTGCAAAAAGTCCTGAGAGCAAGCAGCTGGTTTGCTGGCTTTCCTTTAGGGTTCAGAAGATCGATAAGATGACTGCTGAGCTGAGCCCCTTCCTTTTCATTGCAGAAGTTCTCATTCACACTGGGGTGTTTAATTGACAACCGAAGAATGTCAAGTGCAGGAAAGACAATATCTATTAAAAAGAAAAATTCATTAATGCTTATGAAAATCCAGAAAATGCCTTTTGACTGGTACTCAATTTTTAAGAATTTAATTTTCCCACTACAAAATTAACACAAGTCCATTTTAGACAATGTGAAAAATCATGTGCCTGCTTTACAAAATGAATATATTTTTGAAATTTGTGTTAATTAATCCTTCAATATTTATATAGACTAGATTTCTTGCTGTAAGATCATATATGCTTTAAAAATAAGCTAACTCTCTCGGGTAATCAAACAGCCTGACACACAGTGAGTATTCAATACTTAAGTGAATGAATGGGGTGGGGACCTTGCTATTAAATATTAAAAATCTTGTAATAAGACCAAAGAGTTGAATGGGGAAAGTTCTTTAGAGAAGAATTCTGGTTAACAAATGCTGATACAATGCTAATAGGTTGTTGAGAGCTTTATAATCAAGAGTCAGGGAAGACACCATCAGAATGAATGCACTATACAATCTTAGCATCACTAACAGTGAGGAAATCTGAAATTATGTGCTCCATAATATAAAGATAGTACGCAGCACCATTTATAAAGTATCTTCACCTAAAAATAATTATTGAACCAGAATCTAATTATGCCACTAGCAAGAAATATAGACATTTCTTAAGTGATAAGCCAAATCCACAATACAGAAAATATTTATAGAAAAAAATCATGTTTTCTTCAATAAATCAATGGCATGAAAAAATAATGAAGGAGAGGACATTTTAAGAATTTAAAAAGACTTAACTGACATAACTAGAAAAAAATATGCATAGCAAGTGTTTGTAGCCTAGGGTTAACAGGTCACAAAGTTTCTTAGAAGACTTGTAGGGGATCCACAAATGCTCTGAAACAGTATACAAACTGGTACAAGTACAAGGATAATCATATTACCTTCAGATTCTCACATAAGGCATATGACCAAAACAAGACTATGAATTACGGTGGCATAGTGAATGTGAAGTTTTTCACAATGAATTAGAACTACTCATGTTAAGTTTTGTTTAATTTAGAAAAACCAGTAATACTGAGAGAAACGAAGATACACTTCCTGCTTTCTAGCAATATTTTGAACAGTGTTTATTTACCTTCAGGCCAGTTAATAGCTTTCCACAAAATCTGAAGTTGCTGGGCTGTGGGTTTTTCTGAGGAACTATTACATATTAGAGAGAGTATCTTTTCAAGAAGTATCAAGTCATCTTCAGTTAACTTCTTCTCTTCAGGTGCAGTTCCATTAAGTTCCTTCAGTTTACCTAGAACCCAACACCAAACCTTCAAAATTCCCTAACTGTAATTAGCCAGATAATTCATAAATACCAAATTTTTCAATAAGAATATTCTACTGTTTGCCATGGGAAGTTCAGAGTTTTCTCAGCAATTGTCAAAAACCATAAAATAAGGATAAGGATTGTGAGTATTTTTAAGCTGAGCACAATGTAAAAGAAAGGTCACTGTGATCATTTTTATTTTACCTATTATTTTCTAAGACCTTCTGAAACTTTCTGCTTTGAATACAATTTTAATGCATATCATATTTATAACCATTTTGAATAGTTTTCAAAGTACTATCATATGTTATATATACCAAGTATAAGTCAGTCTTCTATTTCGAAATGAGAAAATTTATAACCACTCTTTAGCCAACTTATATAAACTTCTACTGCTGTCAATGAAATAGAGTTAAATGCCTGTTGATAATTTCTGTATCTTCAATATCAGTGTACTTGTCATCACTAATATATTTTGAATCACAGTTGCTTCAAAAAATTGTACCTCAAGAAAAAAAACCCAAATTCCCATCACAAAGATTTAAGAAGATAAGTTGTACGAATTTGTAATTTTTTATCAATCATGAACGTAAAACTTGGACCTATTTCACTATTCTTAGGCATTAAAATTTTTAACACTAAAAAAACTATTAAAAACAAAGTTTATTAATGAATGCAAAAATCAAGAAACGTCTTAGATTTATACAAGAGTTTAAGAATGTCTAAAAGTATATATAAACTTTATTGTTCTAAATAAAGCAATTAAGAAATGAGTGATTTCTATGAAAGTAAAATAAAGGATAATACTGACCAAAAACACTTTACCTTATATTAAGGTATATATTTTATATTATCTCAATTAATTCTCACCATAATCTTTGTGGCAAACAGAGCTATAAGTTCTTCTCTTAGTCCAAAAAACCCTGTCATTTTTTTTTTTTTTTGAGAAACACAAATTAATGGAAAAAGCAATCAAAGTCAATAGAGTGGTTTCATTTTTTTTTTTATCTTTTTTTGTCTATTTTGCCTCAGTTAGGGTAATGGTGGTAAGAGTCTCATCATGAGCAGTTTCATTTTTAATGGGCAATTTAAAACAGCCCTTTATTATTTCTAAGGGCTACTAATTTTTTTTAAAATAAGATTTTTATTTTTAAAATGCTTTACTCATTCATTTTCATTAATTTGTTTTTCTAAAAACATTCAGAGCTTAGGGAGGTGGAACTTACATTTTCCTCTTTTAATTTTCTTCTTATTAAAGTCATCATAAAGCATTTACCTTATATTTGTATAAGGCTTCTTACGAAGTAGTAAGGCTCCATTACCAGATTGTATATTTGTAGTTGACAGAGGTGTTTAATACCACAATAGAAATCTCTATTCATATTAAGTACCCACTTCCTGACACGTTGGGAAGATAAAGCCTTGGGAACATCTCAGTCTGTGGGTATATGAGAAAATTAATTAAACAGACTTACCTAAAATTTGTGTAGGATTTGCTTGGTCAAAAGTGACAGCCTCTTTTTTAGGGAAATAAATATTCACTGTTTTAGATGCAGCTGAACGGTAGGCACTATTCCCTATTTACAGATTAGAAGATGATGAAAATCATAAGAATGATCAAAATGAGATTTTTTAACTGTATGACTTTGTTTTCACAATTATTGATATGTAACTACTCAGTGCGTGCAATAAAATAACAAGCAAACTCAAGCGGGGAAAAACAGAAATCACTCAAAAGATTTTGTATAGTTTCTTTTTTAAATTGTTGTTTTTGTAGGGACAGGGTCTCACTATGTCGCCCAGGCTGATGTTGAACTCCTAGCCTCAAGCAAATCCTCCCAACTCAGCCTCCAAAGAATACTGGGATCACAGACATGAGCCATTGTACCCACTTTATATTCATAGATAAAATAATTTTTGGTTGTGAGAACAGAAGCTCAAATATAGAACAAGGCCTTTCCATCTCACATTTTCTATTATACTGTTCTGTGTTTAAGATTGAATCTAAATTATAAATTTTTATGAAGATTGAAGAATACAATTATGAAACTTCCCCTTCCCATCTCCTCTCAGGCTCTCCCTTCTCATATCTTTTATTGCTTATTCCAAATGATGTGAGAGGCTTTGTTATTTTCACTAATCATTTTCTACGTCATCTTTATAAATCCTCCCAAGTAAATTCCTGAAGGGCAAGGGACCTATTCTTTTATACTTTTTTACATCTTAGGTGTTAACATAACTGAAACTCAATATATGATGATGAACAAAAAACTGGCACAAGATGACAATTCAGCAATTCCTCTTCAACTAAAGTATAATTTAAACCTAATTCATATCTTACTTACATTTGAAAACTTAATTTTAACTCCATTTTTATTCTAATATAAAATTAAGGTATTTTGCAAAAATATTAATAAAAAATTTACTTTAATATTCTGAGTATATTAGAGAGAAAAGGCAAAGGACATATGTGAGCTTTTAGAAAAGGTTCATTTAATAAATACTATGCTACAAAATTAAATTAAAAAGGAGGGAAAACAACCAATAATTTGTGGTCTAAATAACAAAGGGCATAAGTATTCCAAAAAAGAACAGTGAATTCAAAGCTCCTGAGGTAGAAAAATAGCATGGCATACTCAAGAAACCGACACAGACCAGTATGGCTGGACAGATGAAAAGCAGAGAAAAGTGTGAAGCAAGGCAAGAGAAAATATTCTGTGGAAAGCCATAGAAGGGTTTTTTAATCAAGGGAGGTTCATAAACAGAATAAACTGTAGAAAGATCGTTTTCATATGTTATATTATTATTAAATATGTTATACTTAATACTATCAACTAATGTTACTTTTTCAATTAAAAATGGTTTATAAAATCACATGTCAAGTTAGTTCTTAAGTAGAGTGGTGGTAGGCTGGGCACAGTTGTTCACACCTATAATCCTGGCATTTTAGGAAGCCAAGGCAGGAGGATCACATGAGGCCAGGAGTTAGAGACCACCCTAAGCAATATAGTGAGACTCCATCTCTACAAAAAATACAAAAATTAGCCAGGTGTAGTGGCACGTACCTATAGTCCCAGCTACTTGGGAGGCTTGGGCAGTAGGATTGCTTTAGCCTGGGAGTTTGAGGTTGCAGTGAGGTATGATGATGCCACTACACTCTAGCCTGGGCAAGAGAGTGATACCCTGTCTCAAAGAAAGTAGAGTGGTGAGTTTATGGAAGTTTATTTTATGATGCTGAATAACACATTACTCAAATTCTCTTGTATATATCACAGAAAACATAAAGTAATTAAGTAGAGAAAAATGTATGTCAAGAGATCTGTCAAACTTGAAAGAGATGTACCATAAATTCAGCTCTACATTTTACTGGCAGCCAATACAGAGGAAAACAAGCCTGCATATAGTCAATGAACAAGTAAGATACGTCAAACTATAGAGTAGATACTAAGGAAAACAAAAAAATTAGTTACTTAGGAGAAGGCCAACTATTCCAGGCCTAAGTCATAAAAGCAAAATCTTTTCTGATTCTTTTTTTTTTTTTTTTTTAAGAGATGGAGTCTTGCTTTTTGCCCAGGCTGAAATGCAGTGGCTTTTCACAGGTGTGTTCACTACAGGCACACACTACCATGCACCAAGTCTTCTTAAAGAGAACAATGTATAATATGAATAACATTCTCAACACGTTAAGTAAGAATGAAGGAGGAATGAACAGAGATTTTATAAGGGTAGTGAGGAAATCAGCCTTACTATTAATATATTAAAACAGTAGTTTTCAATCCTGGGTGCACATTAGAATCATGCTGGAAAATTACAAAACTACCCTTGTCAAGACCCCAACCCAGAGCAGTATTAGATCAAGTAAGCGTCTCTGGGGATGAGGCTGAAGTACTTTTTTAAAGCTCCCCAAATGATTCTAATGTGCAGTAATAAGACAATTCTGAGAAAACTCTAAAAGCCAGCCAAGAATTTGGTCTTGATTTACTATATAAAAAATTCTCAAGCAAGAAAATGACAAAAATTTTCTTTCTCTTTTCATTAGATAAAAGTTTCAATGCATTTTAAAAATCTAAACAAAAGAAAAGGAAATGAAAAGTATGTACCTGTAAATGGATCAACTCCAGCCATGGTAGTTCCCAAACTTGAAGAACCTGGCACATAACGACCAGCACCTACAGTGCAACAATACTCTTAGTAAGCAAAGTTAACAGCCAATTACAAAGTTCAAACTATTCCTTCTTTACATAGAATAACTTATTTCCATTATTAGATATACTTCAAAATAGCATCTTATATACATAATAAATGTGCTGTAAATTTATTTATTTATTTATTTATTTATTTTGAGACAGAGTCTCACTCTGTTGCCCAGCCTAGAGTGCCGTGGTGTCAGCCTCGCTCACAGCAACCTCAAACTCCTGGGCTCAAGCGATCCTCCTGCCTCAGCCTCCCGAGTAGCTGGGACTACAGGCATGTACCATCATGCCCGGCTAATTTTTTCTGTATATATTTTTAGTTGTCCATATAATTTCTTTCTATTTTTAGTAGAGATGGGGTCTCGCTCTTGCTCAGGCTGGTCTCAAACTCCTAAACTCAAATGATCCACCCACCTTGGCCGACCAGAGTGCTAGCATTACAGGCGTGAGCCACCGCGCCCGGCCTGTAAATTTAATATAGAAAAATATTTACAACAGTGACTGGGTATGTAGTAAGTGCCCAATAAATGTTACCTAAAAAAGGAATTCTCAAACTACAAAGTAAACTTTAGATGCCTTATACATTATAATTACAGAAGTTCAATAAATTACAAAAACATAGTGCATTGGAGAGAAAGGTTTCCAGAATAAAATGTGAACACTATTCTACTGAAGGAAAGGGACAAAACTAGCTAAGCACATCAGACAGTCAGAAAAGACTTAGGTTAAGAGTTAGAGATGCTATGACAACAGCCCAGTCATATCTGAGATAATACTTGTGGCTATCTTATTGAAAATGCAAAGAAGGAAACATGAAAAATAAGTGTACAGAGAATCAGCAGGATTTAGAGATGTTCAAAGCCCTGGATCAGCCTTTATGGGAAGAAGAAAGATGAGCTATTGTTCCAGCCTCTCTGAGTTTGTAATCTAGGAATTGATATAACCAGTGCAATACATACAGAAAAGGCAAACAAAACTAAAAGCAAAACAAAAAATAAAAAAATAAAAAGTAAATAAGACCAAATAATGAAAAACACAGAATAAATGAAATTGTTGAGTTTTAACTATATACCAGGCTAAGTATCTCTCATGTATATACTCATTAAAGTCTTAAGTAGATACCACTGTAATTCACAATATTTTAGAAGAGAAACGTTGAATAACTTGCTCAAGACATTAAGCTATTAAGAAGCAAAGTATAGTCTTACAGTTTTCTAAATATGGTTTTCTGACCACCTGAATGAGAGTCACCTATTCAGTGTGCAAATTCCCAGTGTCCACCCATTAACCTAATGATACTCCAAACTAGCTCCACTTTAGAAACACACAGGGAACTTTTAAAAAATCTAAGAGCAAACCACAACCAAGGCCATTTAAGCAGAATCCTTAGTCGAAGAAGGATCAGGACATGAGTATTTTTAATCTCCTCACTAACCTCAGTGAATCAGAATCTCTGGAGGTAAGATGTTGGGATAAGTAATTTAAGCAAACTTCCCAAGACCATTCTAACAGACATAAGAAGTTTGAGAACTGCATAAATTTATAAGGAAAAGAAAAAGAATTAAGATTCACCTTAAGTTGTAGCCAGATGGGGAAATATTTTGGCCCTAATGCTATTGTTAAAGTTGGAGGAACAACATCAAGAACAATAACATATACTGATGGTTTAAATATATTCCAGGCATTTTGCTAAATACATGTATTATACCACTTAATTTTCATATCTCAATGATAGATGCTCTTATCTATTTTTTATAAAAGTATAGTTCAGTCATCCTAATAGCCTAATTATCTTCGACATTTAGTATGCCATCTTGCATATCTACATAATCACATCTTCTGAATTATTGACACTGTGCAACAGTAAGACATGCTCTAGTTATAACAGCCTTGGCAGTTTTCTTGATTTTGTTGTTATTGGTTGAAGCTAGGTATGTTCTTCCTGTTCCAGAAAAAAGCCACCAATGAGATTTGGGTTCTCTGTAGATGTAAGTTTCAGGGAGGGCATCACTGTTCCTAAACTGCTGATAAAAAGAAAGTCATCATCTTATCTACTCTTCAGATCCTTTCTACCACTTCCTTACCCACCACTGTACCACAGCATTTACCTTGAGAGTTGATTATTTTAGTAACTGGTTTTAACTGCACATAAAGTACAACAATTTGCAGCTGGGTCACCAGTTCATTCACAGGAAAAAGGAGGCTCACTGAGAGCAATTCATAACTTCATGGAATTGACCGAGGGTTGTGTGTTTGTACCATCTATGGCTGAGAGAGGACTGCAGGTTGTCATCTTTATAGCTCATAATACTACAGCTACAAGGCCAGTGAATCCCTAAAGGTTATGAATCTCTTCCCAAACTGGGTCTACTGTTGAGGAACTCTGGATGAAGATCCAACAACAGCATCATAAAAGATATCAAAAGCCACTCTGAAAATAGAGACTTCTTTAGGTTCATTAAAGTCGAACTCTGGAAATTTTTTTCCAGTAGTGTTGACACTGAGTCATGTATACCTTAGTAAATAAATTCACTTTGAAGAGCTTCACCAGCACTTCATGGGCTTCAAGAAGGCCATTAATAACTTAGATTAGGAAGACTAATCCTGGGGAGCTGGATGGAATGTCTCCCTCCATGCTAAGTCAAAATATGTCTGGGCAGACTTCTTGATTGCACTGCTCCATCCAATACCAGGGACTCACATGGCTCCTTCTCTGCTTGTGACTTGTAGCATCTCGCCAATGACAGCACTCATGCTGTGTCTTGGTTGGTGGGTTCCCCTATTATCTAATTTCATAGATTAAAAAAAAATACGCTCAGACAGGTTAAGTAACTTGTCATCATCTCACAGCAAGTAAGTGGTAGAGCCAGATTTTGAACCAAGGTTTGTCTTGACTCTAAAACATATATTCTTAACTACTCTGCTCTCTTGGAAAAAGAGTTCTAATAATATGCTATTTAAAAGTCATGAGGAAATCTACAAAACCACTCTGAGAAAAGGCAAAATTAGAAGTTAAAGAAAAGGAGACTGTGGGCTGGGCCGGGTGGCTTACGCATATTGCAATCCTAGCACTCTGGGAGGTCAAGGCAGGAGACTGCTTGAGGTCAGGAGTTCCAGACCAGCCTGAGAAAGAGTGAGACCCCATCTCTACTAAAAATAGAAAGAATTAGCCAGGTGTGGTGGCATGCACCTATAGTCCCAGCTACTTGGGAGACTACCTTGGGAGGCAGGAGGATCACTTGAGCCCAGGAGTTTGAGGTTGCTGTGAGCTACGCTAATGCCACAGCACTCTAGCCCGGGCAACAGAGCAGACTCTGTCTCTCAAAAAAAAAAAAGAGAGAAAAGGAGATCCATCAAAATTGGAAATATAGATAAGGGAATTATCAGTTACTGGATGACATCTCCAAAATGTAAATTTATGTAATGCAAAGTGCTATAGATTTAGTGAAGAAAGATAAATTAATTAAAACTGAATCCCACCTGTAAAAGGATCTGCTGTAGGCAGTGTGTTAGAAGATACTGAAGAACTGGGAACATACCGACCACCACCTGTGCATAGAAAACAAAAGCTGAAGCACATCAAAATTTTCAATTTTATAAACAGCACAATATTCACAATTAGAAGAACCTATGCTTGGAGAAAAACAGAAGTGCATAGCTGTCACATGATAGAATGACAAATTATAGTCAGAAGTCTTATAGCTAGGAAGAAGTTAAAATTTTAATGATTCTCCAATTTTGTTTTCTTAACTTCAATACTTAATTGTATCTTAGCCTCAGCCCTTAAATATTAAAATAACTGAATTCAAATATCAAAAAGAGAATTGCAAATGATCTCTGACCTAAATAATATACACATACAATCAATTCCTGTCCCTGTTCCTATATAAATTCACTAGAATTCCTGCTGTTGCTATCAAAAGCACAGGCATTAAATGTTAATGTTTTAGAGCTCTGGGTTCATTAATTCATGTGTCAAACAATGCACTCAGTGATGGAAATCCAGCAGGCAACAAAATTGCTTGTATCCAAACAAGCTTGCAATCTACTAGAGAAAAGAATTATAAAAGGGATGAGTACTACAAAGGAAAGAAATTTCCATTTACATGTTTACAAATGTGTGGTTTATGTGCATATGTTTTGTTACTACCTTTAGGGAAACAATCAGGTTGTCCACAAAAAGAAATGTATGGATGCTTATAAAGTGAGAGTCTTAGAAGAGCAAAACAAGCCAAGTAGTAGCTAGATTTCCAGATAAAGCCAGCTGCTTTAATTCCTGTTCTTCATCCCATAATATAGCTTGTACAGTACTGCAAAATGTGTTCACTCTTTTGCAATGTGGTCAGAAATAAACAGGTACTAAGGATGTAACTTTTTCCTTTTTTTGTTAAGTGGGTTACATTATCTATAATTCAGTAGTGACTTATACTTAAGTCAACATGTAGGTAAGATTAGCTTTATTGTTACATACAAATGGGCAATGGAGTTTTGAACTAGAAGGAGAGGAGATAATTTGGGAACATGGAGTATCTGGAGGGAAGAAAAGGCAGATCTACATAAGGATTTGAGAAAGGAGGAGTATATGGGGTTTTTGTAGAACAAAAGCACTAGTACATGAAAAATGGAAATCAGAAATGACAAAAAGAAAACATTAACAGTTAAGCACCTATTTCAAAATTTTATTTAGAGTTGGCCCATACCTAAGAAAAGAGGAGGTCCTGTACCTCAGTTCTCAGGATCCAGAACTCAGACTAATACTACCAGGATTATAATCTACTTCCTAAGAGCCTGAATTCAGATTAATACCACTAGAATCATAATTTACAGGCCAGTATGAGCACCTAACCCCATTTATACCATCGTAGATACTGGATACTATGTTACAAACTAACTTAAAATGAACATGTAGAATACAAATTACATACAAACTAAATCTACCACAGTTCAGTCCTAGATCTGATGCATGACTAATCAATTTGGCTTCATGATAAAAAGAATTTCTATTTACTAAATTTTACCAAAACATATATTTTTAAAAAGAAAAAAATACATAAAGGAACTTGCAAGTTTCTTTTTACTTCAAATGATTGAATTAAAGTTTCTTAACTTTATTTGGTTTGGCTGTATTTTTTAAAGAGGACAATTTTTAATTATTTCTATAAAATACAGAATTACTACATGACTTGAGGCTTAAAAATGTGAATTTTAAGTAAAAACCTGCCATAAATGTTGGTTTTTATTTAAACAGCTACCCATTATAGGGTATTTAAATATAAAAAAAAAAAAAAAAATCAAGCAACACTGATAGAAGTACTTAACACAAACCCTAACTTACCTGTAAAAGGATCTGAAAAACTGGTGTTCCCAAGTCCCAACATTTGACCTTTTGTGTTATCAATAATAAATTTTGCCACTTGATCCAGAAACATGGGATTCAAATCATTCTTCTGCAAGAAGTTGTATGCAGTTAACCAGGGATCATCACTGATATTATATGGCAATTTATATGATGGTCCACCTTCATTGACATCAATTGAGAAAACATAATCAAATTCCTACAATAGGAATATAAAAAGGAGATAAACAATTACTAATTTATCTGTTCATATATATTAATGATCCATATTATAACACAGATGTCGTGTACTTTATTTTAATAATTATAGTACTTGAACTTTCTCCAAAGTATAATGCTAAAATCTTTGGCAGATAAAGATTAATAGCAATCATCTACACATGCTGCAAGATTAGCACTTCACTGAGGAGATGAGAGTGTGAATGGAGGATGGATTACAACTATATATTAATTCTAGGGCCAAAGGAGGGTTTCCAACTGGTTGATCTCAAGGCCAAAAGTATCAACTGTTTGTCCTACTCACCCAAACATGCTGGCATTATAAGCCCTGCCCTGCAGAGTCCCTCACGTCTTGTCATGTTAAATATAGCCAGGCATGAAGCATTAGATGAAAGGTGGCACAGAAGCTCCTAATCCAAAATAGTTGGGAACAGCTTATGTATTGAGAACTATTAAAAGACAGCTAATTGCTAATTTGTCCATCCAATGCAGCTCTTTCTACATGCAAAGACATTGTTTTAAAATTCCACTGTAAGACAGGGAAAAAAGATTAATTTCCCCACAGTAATGTATTTTTAAACATCAAGGCACCAAGGAAAATCTTATCACCAAGGGACAAAGGAAACCTTTAATTTGTCTAATGATTTGAGATAATGGTAATTAGAAAGTAGAAGTTGACATACTTTCCCTTCATATAAAACTTTTCCAGATGTTTGTTGATTAGCACCAGATGAGCCAACAACATCACCAATTTTTATCCACCTCCCTTCACTAACACTCCACTGATAGGCTTCGACTTTCTCCCCATCTCTGATTAGACGAGTCTGTCCTTCTCTAGTACCTTAAAATAAAAATTTTAAGAATCAAAGGTAGAATGGCAGAGTAAAATTCAAAAACATTTTAGATAGAAAATTCTAAACATTAAAACTTATGCATAAAAGAGAATATGTATCTTGGTTTAAAAGCAAATTGTACTAAATAAGATTTTTAAATGTGATTCTACTAGAAAGCAGCCAAAAGAAAAAAATGGTTAAAAGGAAATTTTATTAAACAAGGGAAAGTTAACAAAATGTGATTCTACTAGGAAGTAACTGGCCCATGAAAAATAAAACAAGTTTTATTACAGAGTATTTCCTACCAACACGTTTCATTTCAGTAGACGGCTCTCCATTCTTCCAGTGGCTAAGGCCAAAATGTAGAGAAGTTTGATACCTCTCTTTCTCTCAACCCCACAGCCAACCCTTCAGAAATTATCATCTCATTCTTTAAAATATAACTAGAAAATTGTCTCCTCAACATCTCCATCATTATTCCTTGGAGTTCTCAGTTGGACTGATTCAATGGCCTCCTACCCCTGCTCCCAGCCCCTACACTGTATATTCAATCCAGCATCCACAGGAATTTTTTCAAAAGTTTAAGTAGATCCTGACACTCCTGCTCAAAACCCTTCAATGGCTTCTTATCTCATTCTTGGTAAAAACCTCAATCCTTGGAGTAGTGTACAATGCCACATATAAACTGCCCCTACCATCTTCTATGACCTTACCTTCTCCTATTCTTCCTCTCCCCTCATTACCCTACTACAACCACAGGGTCTTTGCACTGGCTGTTTATTCTACCTACAACACTCTCAACATAGATGTTGGCAAGATTTGTTCCTATATCTCCCTAAGGACTTTATTCGAATGCCACCTTCTCAGCAAGGCCTCAATTGGCAGAAACAGGTAGCTAGCTGTCCTCCAAAGATTCATGCTTCTCTTCCATAGGGCAGAGCTGTAGCTGCCCAGCCAGAGACATCATCTAGCCCTCGTGCATCTTGCAATCCCATGATGTCACATTACTGAGTAATGGTCAGTAGAATCTGGGTGGGTGTGTTATTTGTCTGTTCAGGCCTACCCCATCATCCTCTAATCTCCCCTCTTACCCTATATTAATCTGTTGCAATTTGTTGTGGTGGCTGAAGTATATAAAGAAAATCCAGCTTCACACAGATATGTACTTGAAAAAGGGAAAATCAGTTAAGTAGCCTTTTCAGAAAATGTGGATATTCTATTAAGTACTAGCTTTTTTTAAGGTTACAATGTAGAATCTGAAACTACATCAATGAATTTTTCATGCTTGGTTAACACTAAAATCCAATGGTCTATCTTATACTTTGAATGAATCTTTTTCATGTATGACTTTGTAACATCATGTACTGGTCATTTGGAAAATACTGGTTCACTGACTTGTGCAGATCTTTCGCATATTTACCTATTTTACCATTCAATATCAAAAAATAGCATTTGTAAATATTACCACTGATATCATAACAATTGGGAAGTTATCAAGCTCCTGATGGCAGATACAAATTTTCCAAAATTTCAATTTTCACTTGAAAGTTTGAATTTCCTCTTTGGCAACAAATATTGTCAGTTATTTTCCTTAAAGTGACATGCTCACTTTGTTCATTTAAAAAAAAAAAATGTGTGTCAAAATACCTAAGCCTGAATAACCATAATTACTCATTCTTTCAAATAAAAATGGCACTCCATGATAAAAAGGACAGTTTGGCCTGCAACTCAAATGACTGCACAAGTGCTTTTCTTTGAAACACCATGGTATTTTTGTGTTTTATGCATAATTTATATTTTGTTACCCAGAATATTAAAAAAGATGTGTACTAAACGATCAAGATATAATAAAGTTAATTTTTAATACTTCATCAAGAGCATTCTTGGGGCAAATGGGTTTTTTTTTTTAAACTGTAACTGCATGCCAATGAAGAACATAACTACTTGAACAGTTTGGCGCCATTGCCTTGATTTGTGTAATACGGCACCAGTGGTTTCATCCACCATTGCTTTTGAACCATAAGTGCAAACATTGGCACAGTATAAAAAAATCAAATAAAATCTAGTATTATAAAATTAGTTTTGGAGGCCAAGGCCAGACAATTACTTGAGGCCAGAAGTTCAAGACTAGACTGGGCAACATAGTGAGACTCCATCTCTAAAAAAAAAAAAAAAAAAATTTTTTTTTAATTAGCCAGGCATAGTAGTGCATGCCTGTAGTCCTAGCTACTCAGGAGGCTGAAGCAGGAGGATCGCTTGAACCCAGGAGTTTGAGACTGTAATGTGCTATGATCATGCCACTGCACTCCAGCCTGGGTGAAAGAATGAGACTTTGTCAAATAAAATAAAATAAATCAATTAATTAGATTAAAGTATAACAATAAAATAAAATAAAACTAGTTTTGATCTCATGGACATCCTGTAAGGATCTCAGAATCCCCAGAGGTCCATGCTTTGAGAAGCACTGGTATAATGGGAAACGGATATATACAACACAAGATCTCATCTGAGATGACTACTGTCCTCTGACTTCAAACTAAAATGATCTCCAACTCATTAAGTAGATATTGCTTTATTTAAACTCATTTTTATGTTTAGTCTCTACAGCCTCTCAAGGAATCTAATCAACCAAAAAGTATTAAATGAGTGATTTTTGAGTACCTACTATATATATATACATATATATATATATATATATATATATGCTAAGCATTGGGAGATTTTTTTTCCAAAGTCCTATTTATGGGAAGCTTAGCTCAAAGTCTAAACTGTGAGGCAGAAGCAAGAACATGATTTCTCATAGTGATTATGTGTAATAGTAAAAATTCTCAAATACCAGTTTACAGCAGTAACACTGAAACACTAGCAAAACAACATTTCTTTCTTATTTAAATTATTCCAGTTGGCAAATATGGTGGCATTTTTTACTATTAGATACACTGAAACATTTACCAGGTTCATTCAGATGTTCCCTCCCAGGAAGCTGCTCAGCATTAATGTCCCCTAAATCACCAGTTTTGGAATCAATGGTTGCCTGAGAGAGCTCTTTTTCAAAAGCCTTGATCTCTTCAGCACTTGCTGTTCGATCTTCTGATTCTGTAAACACTCTAATAATACCATCACTATAAGGAAAAACAAACTGATTTTAAAAGTCCTCGCCATAGCATATTAACATTATCACATCTGAATAATCCAAAGCAAAAATAATCTGTATTTATGAATATGAGAAACATTATTATATATTTATTGCTGAGTATAGAACTATGATGACTTAAATAGTTGTCAACTATTTAAGGGAGAAGTTATTGAAAAAGAACACATATATTTAATATAATTTTCAATTCCAAGTTAAATATTTACCATCATCAATATCTATACATATAGTATATAAAGTCAATTTTATATAGGTATTATGGTACTGAGAAGGGTAGTGGGCTGGTTTACTTTATAAGGGCCTCCAAGTTTAGTAGATGGTCAATAGAGAAACATGGTCTTCCTTTACTATGCTAGTAACTAGCAACGTAACCTCAGCCTCGTGTTTGGATTTGACAGCAATCCTCAACCTCTATTCTCAGAAAAATCTCTTCATTTCCATAATTTTCCAATTCTAAATTTTGAGATAGGAGAGGAAAGTTAGCCACTTTCAACTGTATAAATCATATCCAATTATACAGAAAACCTCTTTCTTACTTAATCTTCCACTAACATCGATTTCACTCTTTCAATCGGTTTTACTTCAACTTTAACCCCTGCCCCAGGCAAAAAATAAAACAATTCTACTTTATTAGACCCTCTGTCCCTTAAAATTGTCACCTTCTTTTTCTTCTTGCCTTCAATGCCAGAATAGTCAGTCTATAATCCTTTCCTTCATCTCTCTCCTCAACCCTTTAACTCTTCTGATTTGCCCTTTTTCTATCATTTGCTACCAAAATGTGGTGTCAAGAGTCACTAATAACATCATCAAAACCACATCCAAATGGTTTTCTAACTTTTCATTCTTTGACACCTCAAACACTTTTTGAAAATTTCCCTCCAAAAACTCTCCTTTTCCGTCTCCCTGAATTTTAGCATAGGATTCCTTTGTTCTGTTTAACCTACTGGCTTCTTTTTCTCTATCCACAGTATATCACAAGATTCAGTTCTTAGTCTTCTGTTCTTCTCTATTTCTTCCCTCAGAGAAAGGTGTTCTATGGTTTGCTTTTGGCAGTTTTGTGAAAATCTTTATCTTAGTCTCAGTTCTTACAGGCTCCAGTCCAGCTGCCCATGATCCACTGGCATGAGTGTGGCTCACTCCCACTCAGACCTCAGGAAGTCAAAAGCCACAGTCAGCATCTTTTGCACCAAATCAATTCTCCCACTTCCCCACTTTTATTAATAGGGACTGCCAATCACCA
The DNA here is from genome assembly GCF_041146395.1 of Eulemur rufifrons. Lineage (NCBI taxonomy): Eukaryota > Metazoa > Chordata > Mammalia > Primates > Lemuridae > Eulemur > Eulemur rufifrons. The sequence continues at coordinate 246,019,253 of NC_090989.1, forward strand.
AAAGTTTGAAGGTTATCCATTTCTTTTATCCCCTTTCTGATCATTTTTCCTCTGAATTACCCTACTTAGTTTTATCTTCTATCCATTAACACTGTGCGGCCAGTGTTTTATAATTTCACACCCCCACTACTATAGTTGCTTTCTAATTTATTTTTCTTTCCAATGTCACCACTAGTTAAATCCAACCTACATATTTAATAATTCACAAGTTCTGCTTTAATCATCATTTCTTGCTGAAGAGCTACAACCCCTTAACCCCAAGCGATAAATCTAAAAAATACCTGGCATTTACCATTCTCCATAGTTAGGCCCCTGTTATCCATTATTTCCCAGCATTAGTCCTCCAAACCATTTTCCTTCATCTCCTATGCGTATCACATTCATTCTCATGAAGGAAATTTACAGTTCCCTTTGATAGAAAAATTCTCATTTCTTTTCTTACTAATTGTCTTTCAAAATCTAATTCTAATTTCTTCTTCTCCAGAAAGTTTTCCTATACCAATCTCTGCCTTCTATAATTTCCCTTTTATTCCATGTCTTGACTGCACCACTTACAGTACAATAATGGTATTAATACATCAAGTACCACTACTGTAAAATCTGTTATACTTACTACTACTTTGTTTAGTAATAGAAATGTGCAGTCTCCCCAGTTCACCTGAAATTCCTTATGGCTTATCTCTGTACATTCCAGTTCCTACCAAAAGCCTAGGCATAAAAATAATATTTATTGATTGACTAGAATATAAATACCTCGCACCAACCACAATGTCACCATTGTCTAGGACACAGCAGCACCATATAGACTGAGCTGGAAGTCGGATTGTTTGAGCACATTCCCCATGTTTCCAGATTCTCAGAGATCTGTCTTCTGCTGTTGTCACAAAATCTAAAATTAATGAACACAGGAAAAATTAGTTTGAATAAATAAAATTAAGTATATTTATACATATCATCGTTCTAGATAGATATACTATTTTAAACACAAAAGTTTTAAAATTACACTTTTAGAGCCGGGCATGGTGGCTCAGGCCTGTAATCCTAGCACTCTGGGAGGTTGAGGCGGGCGGATCGTTTGAGCTCAGGAGTTCAAGACCAGCCTGAGCAAGAGCGAGACCCCATCTCTACTAAAAAAATAGAAAGAAATTAGCTGGACAACTAAAAATATGTACCAAAAAAAAAAAAAAAAAAATTAGCCAGGCATGGTGGCGCATCCCTGTAGTCCCAGCTACTCGGGAGGCTGAGGCAGTAGGATTGCTTGAGCCCAGAAGTTTGAGGTTGCTGTGAGCTAGGCTGATGCCACGGCACTCTAGCCCAGGCAACAGAGTGAGATTCTGTCTCAAAAAAAAAAAAAAAAAATTACACTTTTAAATTTTATATATTTGTCACTTATACCATATACAACTACAAAAACCACATTTTTAAATTTATTTCACATCTTACATCCCGTACCTTGTGCCAATAAATTATACAAAGCCTATCCTCAGATACCTAAGGACTTTTTACAACATGATCATCTAATCAGAATTAATATAAAGAGGGCTATGCAATTTTCTCCATTAGGAAAAAGATACTTATGCAGTAAAGTTAATAAATTATTCAAGTCACAGATATTAATTTAAGTAACGAGCCCTCCTCCCTCTTATGAATGGGATAGAGTAATGCTCAATACAAAATTTTAAATATACAGCATCAGATAATCTTACCTTTACAATTTGGAAAGACAGATATGCTATAAATGTAATTTGTATGTCCATAATATACTTCAAGACACTCGCCAGTGATTTGCCACCTTCTAATGCTAGCATCATTTGCACAGGAAAGAAATTCTGTTTCACTCAGAATTGCCAAACCTCTTACACAGTCTTCATGTCCTGCATTAAAAAAAGAATCAAGTAAGTCAAGAAAATGGATCATTTGGTTGATAGCTCTATATATTTTGCTAAGTTAAAGAAATTTCTTTTTTTTTTTCTCTCTAGAAAAGACTGGTAACCAAAATTTGTATTTTAGGTTTAGCAATCTTTTTTTATCATCAGTCTTGGGAAGTTATTTTACACTTATCCTATCTTTTTCCGATTATTTCCTAAAACCCTCTAAAAATAGTATTTTGACCCCAACAGTTCTTCATTTTCAATGAAGAATTTTCAATTTTTCTTCCCCAATACCAAGAGAAATTCAAATATATACAATATTCAAATAAAAGAGAAATACATAGCAAAGAGTAAATATCCTATAAATATAAGAACGAAACATTCAAGCTTGTGCTCTAATGAAGATCAGAAGTCAAAACTTTCCCATGCTCAGTATTTATTGATTTAGATTAGCTATCACAGATTAGTAATGACTTAATACATATATAGTAAATATTGACGCAGAAACAGAGGGATGCTTAGTTATAACTCATCATCCATTTTCCATCAACAGATACTTTTATCTGCAGAAAAGGACTTCTTATATCTTATCCAGGGTGACGATCAACTTTTAAGAAGAAAATAGACCAAAAAAAAAAAAAAAAAAAACCCAAAAAAACAAAAATTCACACCAAAAATGTAAGTACCATACAAATAAATCGGTGATATTACTATTATCAGATGCATCAGTGTAAGTGTTACGCTGGCCCACCATTAGTAAGGCTTATGCTTGAAAGTTTCAGGCTGAACGTGTTAAAATGACAACCAAAAATATAACTGCATGCCAAAAAGTACATACGTATAATATATAGAAGCATATACACATATTATAGCTTATCTAACAGCTATTTATTATGTTGTTTATGAAAGGTTTCATTATGTTTTTAAAAAGATATTAAGTACTAACTGACAAGAAAATTACATTCGCCCAAATTAAGTGGCTCAAATACTGACGTTTTTCAAATACCATTTCCAAGCTTCCAACCTTTTGAGAAAAAAATCATCTGAGCAAATAAGAAGCAATGATATTATAAGAGTTGTCTACGCTGCTATTACCTGAAAAAGTCCTCTCACATCTTCCAGCCTTCCACAGCTTAATAGTCTTGTCTGCCGATCCCGTCAACATTAAGCCCTGCTCAGGTAAGATCTTTACCGCCCATACTGCAGCTGTATGACCCTGTGAGCAAAATGGTTATCAATTTAAGTTGCCACAGAATCATCAAATTTAATTATTATCTAGAATATTCATTTAATACTGTACCTGCAAAGTCATCATGCATTTGTCATTTAGCCAGACTTTAGCAGTGGTATCCCATGAGCCACTAAGTAATGTCCCAAATTTTCCAGATGAAAGACTACAAACTATAGGAAAAAGTCATTAGTTAACATATTTTCATAGAGAAGAATGCTCAACCTTGCAAATTATTAAAGCATTGCAATTTTAGAAACACGTCATGAAGTGACAGTCTCTTAGCCAACTAAGGTTTAACTCAGTGGAGAGGCAGAAGAATACAGTGGTCAAGAGCAGACTCTGGTGCCAGACTACCTGGGCACAAGGACTAGCTGTGCCACTACAAGCTGTGTGATCAGAGATATTAACCTCAGATTCCTAGCCTGTAAAATGAGGAAGCAGGACTAAGAAATTATTAATACAATAGGAAGATAATGCAAACAATTTTAAAACGCTGCTTATATTTAGGGTCACTTTCATTAAAATGACCAAAAAACTAGAGCCAAGTTCAACGTTCAACAGTAATGAAATGGTTAAGTGTCTTATTTTCTTGATATAAAATTATGCAGGCTAAAAAATAAAAATATAAAAAATTAGGCCAGGAGTAGTGGTTCACACCTGTAATCCTAGCACTCTGGGAGGCCAAGGTGGGAGGATCACTTGAGCTCAGGAATTAAGAGACCGGCCTGAGCAAAAGTGAGACCCCATCTCTATCAAAAATAGAAAATATTAGCTGGGCAACTAAAAATAGAAAAAAAATTATCTTAAGAAAGGAAGAGGATCCCATAGAGTCAAAGCAGAGCCATGAAGAACCATGGGTTGGGAATGCCTTTCCTGAGACCAGAAGGAAACGATCACAAAATTCTCTCTATTCTCAAAGTAGGGTTTCCTTAAAACAGCCATTCATCTGGACTTCAGAATGGCTATAATAAGAAACTGCTATCTTGTACTGTTTCCTTGCCTGGTTGGGAGTGTTTGCTCTCACTATTTCATTCCTTTGTCACAACTGTACGTCGGGTATGGGTGACAGACAACTTGTGTTTTTAGCCTACAGATTTCTGAATGTAACAGGAACCATATTTGGACCAGATGTGGAAACACCTGTGCATCACCTCCCTGATGTTTAGAATACCAATCATCACCCAGACATTCTTTTTTTTGAGACAAGAATCTCACTCTCTTGCCCAAGCTAGAGTGAAGCGATGTCAGCCTCATTCACAGCAACCTCAAACTCCTGGGCTCAAGCGATCCTCCTGCCTCAGCCTCCCAAGTAGCTGGAACTAAAGGCATGTGCCACCACACCTGGCTAATTTTTTCTATTTTTAGTTGCCTGGCTAATTTTTTAGTAGACATGGGCTCTCGTTCTTGCTCAGGTTGAAGATTTCACAATCACAAATATACATACAAACACATGTAAACATTTTATAAATTCTTTAAAGGAATTAAGTTTAAAGTATTTATGGAACATGTCCCAGACTATTCCAGATATATAAAAAAAGTACACATACGACATCGATTAAGCATGTCATTTTATAACAAAGAGCTGCTAAGCCACACATAAATCCAGAATTATCACAAAATCGGGAATACATACAAATCACAGAAAATGATATTCAAAAATATTAAATACTCTTCATTAATGATACCAAAGCCCTAAACACATTCCTTCTGGGTCTTCAATTTGCTGCATAAATACAGACATGATACCCAAAAGATAAAGAAATACTTTTAGTTTTCATGAGTAAATGAGTTCATTGCACAAAATAGTTGAAAACCAAAATCATGAAGTATATTAAAATTGTATAGTCTCTTCCTTTTATAACTGAATGCTTTATATATATAAGCATGTCAATCTTTACTGATGACAACAATAAATTTGTCAGAATTTACAGAACTAAGATGATCCAAAAAGGTTTTCACTTTTGAGCCATAGCTATAGGTAAAACAAAATATAATAAAAACTTGAGAAAATGGATATGTGAATTCTACTTTCAAAGAGATGAAACTTCTTCAAACAGAAAAATACCAAAGTGTTATACTCACCAGTATTTTTGTGACCTTTTAGAATATAAAGTGGCACTGGGCTATCCAGGGAGAAAATGCAAATATTGTGGTCATTTCCTCCAGTGGCAATTAGTCCATGAGGATACATGTCACTTGAGGGTATGATACATACACAAGAGACAAAATTGGAGTGGCCACTCATACAGTGCATTTCTGTAAAGCCCCTGTTAGGACTGGAAAGACAAGATAAATTAATAGATATACATTTGTACCATGACTTAGCCTAGAACATAAAATGTCAAAGCATTCATTTTTATTTAGTATCCAGGTTGAACATACTAGTTTAAGAACCCATTGTTTTAAATTAAACATTAAGTAGCTAATTTACATGAGCTACTAGAGAGCTTTACATCAGATTAGCAAAAGTTTGATTAGTGTTTTATTGATAAGAGTGTGTTAATTAACAGAAAGAACAAGGAAGGAAAGGAAACAAATATCATGAGTGGCTTTTTCTTATTTCTGTCTTTACTTCTACTCATCAGTGATTGTGATCCCAAGAAATCCCCAATGAAATGAAACATACATGCAATTAAGACAATGGAATTGACTATCAATAAGCTGCAAACACAGTGAGAACATTTTCACACTATAAAGCATTAACTTAATGCCCATTAGTGATGAGAATATCAATCATTCTCAATATGCGAAAAAGGAACTAACACAGGGATATATAAATGGCTCCTCTAGGACACAATAAATTAATAACTGCCTTGGGATTAGAATGATTCCCAATACGTTACACACACCAATCACTTAGCATCACTGCCTTACTTAACAAGTCAAACAACAGATTATGACATATTACGTGGAAAGCAGTAAATTAGCTGCTGAGAGGGATTTAAAGAGTTATATCCCTAACTCAAGCTAAATCAAGGGAGTTTGCAGTCTAGTTGAAGAAGATAAGTGCATATAAACATATCAAACTCCCAGACAAAGACTGCACACAGTTACCTATTTTCACTCCCTTCCCAAACCCCATTAAAACAATAAACAGTTATGCCTTTTAATAAATACATAAATCCACAAGGCCAGGGAGGATGGAAAAAAAAGAACAGAAACACAAACTTGAATACCAAAACCTGACAGAAAAGTAGGAAAGGCCTTAGGAGACCTGAGAAAAATGAGTTCTAAGCAGGTAGCAGGGCAATTGGAGAACCAATTTACCCATGAATTCCCAAAAGGTTTCAAGGACTGGAGAGGATTCTGGGAAGATGCCAGAGTAGGAAGCACCAGGAATCTGTCTCCCCATCTAGATAACATTTGCACTGGCAGAATCTGTCTGATATAACTATTTTGGAACTCTGGAGTCAACTGAAGGTTTGCAACTTCCAGAGGAAGGCCTGGACTGTAAACTGAGGCTAATTTTGATCAATTTCAGCTCTTAGCACAGTAGTAGTTACCATGCCTAACCCCACAGCAGGCAGCCATACACATACTACTGGAGCAGCTTGCTCTTAATTGCAGGAGTGGCCAAAAAGGATCCTGTCCTCCAAATATCAAGGATCTGTTCTCTGATCACCAATTACTGTTCTGATCACAGAAGCACAAAGAGGCACGCAGCCATTGTTGCTGCACTTTCCCACAATGTTGAAAGCCCCTAACTTTCCAGAAGTGATTTCCAGAGGATTTAAAGGATCAATGCCCATTTCACTCCCTTCATTTTTCTCTTTTTCCTCTTTTGGAAGCCAGACAATACAGATTAAGACATTCAAACAACTGCATAAGCAGGAAAAATTAGAAAGTGAACATGCACACCCAGGAAAAAGCATAGGCTCAGCAAAAACCTGAAAAGACTCTAAGTATATACCTAAGGCTGATCTTTAGCACAGAGACAGCCTACAACAATCCAAAAACCAAAAATAATGGGCAAAAACAAAACCAACAACAGCAAACCCTCAGAAAGGGAAAGAATCTGATTTCTAGAGTTATCATATTATTATATTCAATGTCCAATTTTCAACAACAAAAAATCACAAGACATACAAATAAACAGAAAATATGGCCCATTCAAAGGAAAAAAAAATAAGTCAATAGAAACTGTTCCTGGAAAAGACTTGATGGCAGATCTACTAGACAAAGACTTTAAAGAGCTAGAAAACCCAAAAAGAAATTTTGAAGCTGAAAAGTACAATAACTGAGATGAAATGATTTACTAGATGAATTGAAAGGCAGATTTGAGCTGGCAGAAGAAAGAATCAGTGAACTTGAGCATAGAACAGTGGAAATTATCAAGTTTAAGCAACAAAAAGAAAAAAGATTGAAGAAAAGTGAACAGAGCCTAAGGGACTTATAAGGTGCCATGAAGTGAATCAACATACATATGTGGCAGCCTTGAAAGGGAGGGGAGAGAGAGAAAGCAGTGGAGAGAATATTTGAAGTAATAATGGCTGAAAACATTCCAAATTTAATGAAAGACATAAACATCCAAAAAGGCTCAATGAACTCCAAGAAGATACAGTGAAACACACTCACAGACATACATTATAATCAAACTTAAGAAAAACGGAGACAAAGAATCTCTGTGAGCAGTGACAATGACGTAACTTATCATGTACAAGGGATGCTCAATAATGTAATCAACAGATTTTTCATCAAAAACTTTGGAGGCCAGAAGGCAAAGGGCCAATACATAAAAAGTACTAAAAGGAAAAAAAAACCAAAAAAAAAACTATCAACCAATAATCCTATACCCTGAAAAACTGTCCTTCTAAAGTGAGGGGGAAATCAAGAAATTCCCAGATAAAAGTTGAGGGAGTCCATTACCACCAAACTTGCCCTACAAGAAATGCTTAAGGGAATCTTACAAGGTGAAATGAAAGGACTATAGACAGTAACTCAAAACCATATGAAGAAATAAATATCTCAATAATAAATACATCTAGTAACACTGTAACAGTGGTTTCTCTGTCTCTGTAACTCTACCTTTTGGTTTCTACATGATTTAGGAGATTAATATATTTAAAAAGACAATTAGTCTAAAATCCAGTATTATTGTTAACTTTGATTTGTAACTTCACATTTTTTCTACATAATTTATGAGACATGCATTTAAAATAATTATTGGTTTATGTTTTGGGACACACAGTGTATAAAGATGTAATTTTGTGACATCAACAACCAAAACAGGTAAGGATGAAATTCTTAAAGAGCAGAGTTTTTGTATGTTAAATGAAGTTAAACATACAAATTCACATTAGAGAGCTATAATTTTAGGATGTTAAGTGTAATCCTCATGGTAACCACAAAGAAAAACAGCTATAGGATATACACAAAGGAAATGAGAAAGGAATTTAAAAATTTCACTGCAAAAAATCAACTAAACACAAAAGAAGACAATAATGCAGGAAATGAGGAACAAAAAGGCATATAGAAATGGTATCAAAATGGTATACCAAATGGTATCAGTAATTACTTTAAATGTAAATAGATTAAACTCTTCAATTAAAAGACAAAGATTGGCAAAATAAATTTTAAAAACATCATCCAATTATGTGCTGTCTACAAAGGACTCACTTTAGATCCAAACACTCAAGAAAAAGATATTCCATGAAAATAGCAACCAAAAGAGAGCAACCAAAATAAACTCTAAAAAAGATAATGAGACAAAGAAAGGATATAAGGAATACCAATAAAAGGTTCAGTACAGCAAAAAGATATAACAATTACAAACATTTATGTACCTAAGAACAGACCATCAAAATATATGAAGCAAAACTGACAGAACTGAAGGGATAGAGAGTTCTACAATAATAGTTAAATACTTCAGTAAGGCATTCTCAATAATAAAACATTCAGAAAAAATATGTCCCAATAAAAATAAAAGCAAGGTCTCACATAGATATTTGTACAACCATGTTCATAGCAGCATTACTCACAATAGCTAAAATGTGGCAACAACTCAAGCATCCATCAGTGGATGAATAAACAAATGTGGTATACATAAAGTAAATGAATAAAATAAAATTCAGCCTTAAAAAGGAAATTCTGATACATATTACAACATGGATAAAGCTTGAGGACATTATGCTAAGCAGAATAAGCCAGTCACAAAAAGACAACTACAATATGATTTCACTTACACGAGGTACTTACAGTAGTCAAAATCATAGAAATATAGGTAGTATAGTGGTTGTCAGATGCTGGTGAAAGGAGGAATGGGGAGTTATTGTTTTAACGGGTATAGAGTTTCAGTTTTACAAGATGAAATGAGTTATGAAGAGGGATGGTGGTGATAACTGCACATTACGAATGTATCAATATCACTGAACTGTACATTAAACATGGTTAAGAAGGCAACTGTATCACAATAAAAAAAAAGTGCAGGGAAAAAAATTAGCAGCACTATGCACCTCCAGAAATGGGGACAAAGAGGCAGGAACTAGAATAAGGAAGACTAGTCAATCCTGAGAATCAGTCAGAAGCTGAATCAAATGGAAAAGTCTTCAAAGGAAATTACCTGGTAGGAGCCAATTTTAAGTTATCTACTTCATGTTAGAGGATTTTTGGAGTTTTGAGAATGTGCTTTTGAAACCATTTTATCAATAAGTTCAGAGAAAGTAGTAAGAGAGAATATGTTTTAAAATCTGTATTATGTAAACCACTAAATCTACCCTTGGCACTTTTCAGCAAAGATGTTTGCATGCATCTTCGGTAGTCTTGCCATGCTGCCCAGACTGGTCTGAAACTCTTGGCCTCAAGTAATCCTCCCACCTGGGCCTTCCAAAGTGCTGGGATTACAGGTATGAGCCACCATGCCCAGCCTCTGTGAAGTTCTTAATGGCAGAATTTAGATTTGGTTCTTCTTTACATCTTCCCAGGTCTCTAGCACAAAGTTTTACACGGTAAGCATAAAGTATTTCTTGAATTGATGGCAAAGTACTTAAGGTACTAAGAAAAAAAAAAGGCAGCCAGACAACCCAGCCAGACAACTGCCCTTTCTGCACCCAGCAAAAGTCTGAAGCCTTTTCTTTAAAAGGTGAAAGTCACCAAGAACAGGAGGATTGCTTGAGGCCAGGAGTTCGAGACGAGCCTGAACAAGAGCGGAAACCCCTGTCTCTACAAAAAATACAAAAATTCACCAGGCACGATGGCATAGTCACAGCTACTTGAGAGGCTGAAGTAGGAGAATCATCGCTTGACCCCAGAAATTTGAGGTTGCAGTGAGCTACGATGATGCCACTACACTCTAGCCTGAGCAACAGAGTGAGACTATGTCTCCAAAAAAAAAAAAAAAAAAAGTGAAAGTCTTTGAATGGGGGAAAACATAAGGATAGTTGAGTCTTGGGGTGTTGAGGAACATGTACATTCATAATGGAGCCCAAGACCACCAAAAGCAAAACTCTAGAGGCCACATCCTCATTCTCTAGACAAGAAACCAGTCCAGTGAAATGACCCCACTAGATAACCCTACAGTAAAGCTCACTGACAGCAAGCCCCACCCAGAAGCACAGAACTTCCACGAAGCTTTTTAGTCTTCCACCCTTAACACTGAGCACACAATAAAGATTACCAGACATCTGGGGAAAGCCTCCAGCATAAAATATAGTGACAAAAATAAATAGAAGAAAAAACCAATTTGGAGGAAACAGATCATTAAGGAGAAAAATAACTTAATAAAATTTTTAAAAATCATCATCATCCTTAGAGATATAAGAGAAAATAATACAAACATGAAACAAGGACATAATTTCACAAAAAGTCAAGGCAATCTCCTAGAAAGTATAACCAAAAAAAAAAAAAAAAAAAAAAACAAACAAAACAGAGACAGAATTTTTTTAAAAATAAGAGAAAAAAGAAATTGAGAAAACCAGTTCAATATCATAATTAAAAAGTTTCAGAAAAAAAAGACAGAAAAAAGGAGAGAAAGAAACTAAAGAATTAATTTTTTAAAATTTCTCAGACTTTAATGGACATGAGTTTTCATATTAAAAGGGCCCACTAATGGCCTGAGACAATGGATAAAAATAGACTGCCTTCCAGAGAGAAAATATAGTAATAGGTCAAAAATCAGATTGGCTTCAGACTTCTCAACAGTAACACTAGAAGACAGAATACTATGGAGCAATGACTTCAGAATTCTGAAGCAAAAATATTTTGAAATTAGAATGCTATTGTTCTACCATTCAAATTACCATTCCAGTAGCAAGACAGAATAAAATAATTTTCAGACTTGCAATGTCTTAATACATTTATTATTGATGTAGTATATTTCAAGAAGCTCCTGGAGGATGTGCTCCAGTAAGGCAACAAGGAAGAAAGCTAAGAAAGAGAAAGTTAAAGGATACTGATAATAGAAATCCAACACAAGAGGTTCAAAAGGGAATTTCAGAGATGCCAGTAAAGGTAAATTCCAGGATTAGTCGTGCACCAGAGGCAGATATTTCAGGTCAGAAAGTTTCCACTGTCAGGAAGAGGAAACTGTAAAATATCTAATGTGTCTAAATATCTTAAGAGGCAATTTAGATAACTAACAAAGAATCTGAAGTTGAATTAGTGAAAAATACATAGAAAATGAAGCAAATGAAAACCAAAATCAAAATAATTATTAGCTACACGGAGGTCATAAAATTGTCAAAGAAAAGTTATTATGATTTATTTCACAGCTCAGGTGTATATAGTCACAAAATACTGATTTAGTCTACATTAATTAAGGGCCAGAGCATACAAAGGATGTATTGGGTGGAAGGCAGAAAGAGAGCTAAATGCTCATATGCCATAGTAGGAACTAATAGACAATGCCTAAAATAAATTTTTTTTAATCAAAAATATTGTAGTGCTCACTTCGGCAGCACATATACTAAAATTGGAACGATACAGAGAAGATTAGCATGGCCCCTGCACAAGGATGACACGCAAATAAAAAAAAAAATATATTGTAAAACAGCATTTTATATATAGACATAGAAGTAAAATACAAAAATAAGCAGTTTCTCTCTCTCTCTCTCTCTCTCCTAAAAGGATACAATAAACTTAAAAAAAAAATAAGCAGTTAGATGAAAATTGTACATCTGAGAAAGGGAAATGGGGGTATGGTAGTAAGTGGAATTGTTTTGATTCCTTAACAAACCCTGCAGAACTATTTGACTAAGGACCTAAAGTGATTGAGTGTTTACATGAGGGAGAAGTCACTTCAGTGTTAGCATGGTCAGGGAAGATTTAACACATGATCCTAAATCTGAAGTCGTATCTTCAAATATGGGTAGTTTTCAAAAGGCAAAGCTGTTGAAGCCCTACCTGGTCTCTCCCAACTCAGAAGACTCGGAAAACCCAATTTAGTTTGAAGTCAGCTTATAGAGGCCTGAAGCAGTCTCAAACAATGGCATATTGACCTGCTCAGTTCAATGTACAACCCAAAATGTGTCTCCATTCTGAATGACTTTCAGAAGGCCCAGAGACTTTCCACGTTTTCCATGGGCTTTTGTGAAAGACTGTGTATCTGGCTTAGTTAGTCCACCCTAGAATAGAACTATTTCTGCCACCCTAGAACTAAATTCTCTCATCATTTCCACTCCATCCCTACACTTATAACCCTGATCCAGAACCTTATCAACAACATACATACAAAAGCAAATTTCATCTACTTGGCTCCATGGGAAAGCAAATTTCATTTACTACTTGGCTCCAAACATTTTATAGCACTTCATTAACTTTACTAATATACTGCTAAGGTATAAATGTGTCCCCCAAAGTACACATTTGGAAACTTAGTCCTCAGTGCAACAGTGTGGAGGAGTAGGACCTTTAAGAGGTGATTAGGTCATGAGGGCTTTGCCTTCATGAATGGATTAATGTGATTATCACAGAAGTGGGTTAGTTATTGCAAAAGTGGCTTTGTTATAACAGAGAGTTCAGTCCCCCTTTGCTCTTGCTCTCTCATGTGCTTTCTCTTGCCTTTTTGCCATTGGATGGTGCAGGAAGAAGGCCCATATGAGACTCCACTACCTTGATTTTGGACTTCCTGGCCTGTAGAACTCCAAGAAATAAATTTCTTTCCTTTATAAATTACCTAGTTTGTGGTATTAATGTTATAGCAATATAAAACAGAAGACACATACCATGAAATAAAAAGTGTCAGTATGTCAGTCTTGAGAATACTTTTTGTAATGTTAAAGGTATGGTATACTCTAGTTGGGATGCATATTGAGGTTAATCACCTAATGACTATGAGACCCTCTAACCTGAGCAGTTGTAAATGAAGAGGTTAATCTTATCTCACTCATCATCCACTATCTAGCCCTATGTCTGGCAAAATGCAAGCTGTTGAACACAGTCACTGAATACATGAATGAATTTTTTTTTTTTTTTTTTTTGAGACAGAGTCTCACTTTGTTGCCCAGGCTAGAGTGAGTGCCGTGGCGTCAGCTTAGCTCACAGCAACCTCAGACTCCTCGGCTTAAGCGATCCTACTGCCTGAGCCTCCCGAGTAGCTGGGACTACAGGCATGCGCCACTATGCCCGGCTAATTTTTCTATATATGTTTTTAGTTGTCCATATAATTTCTTTCTATTTTTAGTAGAGACGGGGTCTCGTTCTTGCTCAGGCTGGTCTCGAACTCCTGACCTTGAGCGATCCACCCGCCTCAGCCTCCCAGAGTGCTAGGATTACAGGCGTGAGCCACCGTGCCCGGCCCATGAATGAATTTTGAAAAACAAAAACAAAAAACCAAATGATAATTTTAAAAACAAGTTTTCAAATAGAGAATCATTTCAGCCCAAAGTTCCTCAAGTTCCTGGTAAATGAAACCACTCCAGTGATTTAAACTCTGGCCAACCTAGTACTATCCTACAAAACATGTTAAAGTTTAATGATAGGATTCAACTATTAAAACAGGCATCTTTACTCCTCACTGCAATGTTTATATGCTATTGGGCATACACTTCTACTAGACTCCATGTTAAAGGTAAGCTTAATCAATAATTGTGCTCAAATGCAAAAAAAGTTACACATTAGTGTTACTAAGTGATTTGGGATATCAACGAATCTTAGAGTTACAAGAAAATCTTTAAAGGTCATCTCGCCCAATTCAATACAGCAGTTTGTCCTATAATATTCACAGTCCAGTGGACCATTGTGCTTTGGCTAAAACTCCTGCAAAAGCATTCAAACAGTTCTACTTCCACACTTATCCATTTCCAATCCATTCTCCATCAGCGGCAAGCAGAAACTTCTCAACAAGTGAATCAGATCATGCTACTTTCTGCTTGAAACTATTTGAAGACTTCCAGCTACAAACTCCATGTCCTGGCTCCTGCCAACCTCTAAGAACTGCCTTCACCTCAAAGTGCATTCCCTACTGCCACACAGGGACTTTCCTCTTTCTCAATCTAGAGCCTCTGTGATTGCTGTTCTTGATGCCTAATTCAATCCCCTTCATTCGCCCCTCCAAGACCAGCTTCATACATCTCATGCTTCAGATGTCTGCTAAAAAAAAACAAAAACAAAAACCCTCTTCAGCGGTCCTTTCTCCCCTGTATGTTTTCTTCACAGTACATATGCCAGTTTTTAATTATTTATTTGCTTCGTTTTTGATTCATCTTCCCCAGCAGACCGTAAGAATGCTTCATAAACATTGAAAACTTCTTAGTCCCCTCCAGGATCCCAAACAAACAGAAGGCACTCAATAGATATCAACTGAATTTATGGATGGTCATGCAAACTCTGAAACCTTTAGCGAGGGGAAACTTACTAAATAACAAAGTAACCTCAGTTTTTCATTGTCTGAACTGAAATTTGTCTTCTAGGTCTTAAATTTTCTGTTACAATCGGCCAAATCAGGGCTGAACCCTTGAACTTAATCTAGACTGGAGCTTTATCTTCTGGTCATTTTAGTCTTTTTTATTTTTTGGGACCATGACCCCTCTGATAAATCCTTTGAAGGCAATGGGCGTTCTCTCTCCTCAAAAAAACCGGCTCATTCCACACAGCAATATAACATTTGCGGGATTTCACCACCTCCACCCGAGACCGTCACAGACCACAGACTAAAATTCTAACTTGAACAATGTGCAGAGGATTCAATGCAGCCTTTGAGAACTAAGGTCTTCAAAAATTAAATCTGAGAGAAGACTACAGAGCAACTTAGAGGGGGAAAAAAATTAAGGGAGAACATACCAGATGCTTTCATATTACCTCAATTAGGAGGGTGCAACTGGTATCAGTAAATTTTCAAGTCTAAAAGAAACTTGGAAGATCCTCGTCCAAAAACCGAAGCCCCAAAAGGCTTGTCCAAGGTCACTCACTCGTTAGTGGTCAAGTAAGAATAAGAAAGTAGATCTCTGGTCTCCCAATCTGGTGCTCTCTTTCCACTTTAATCTCTCTAGTTCTTGCACTGCGCGCCCAAAGTGCCAGTACTGTGATGATTGGGAGGGAGCGGGGAGCAGAGGGAAGGCTGGGAACAGAGGGACAAGGAAGGATAGAAGGGGAAGGGGTCACTCTCTTCCCACTCGCCAGGAAGCTTTCAACACAGGCGAGGGCAGCACAGCTCACAGCGCTCACCTGTCGGGGGCCCAAAGGCGGGTAGTGCGGTCTCGGGACACCGACACAAAGGCACCCGGCGGATAGAGGCAACACACCAGGCCCCGTACGTCCAGCTCGTGGCCCGGGAGCGAGCAGCTCAGCCGGTACCTGGTGGCGCCGCTCGCCATGCCCAGTGTAGGTCTGGCGCCGGGCCCGGACACCGCTCGAGATCAGTCCGCAGGGAAGACCCGGCGTGTGCCGGGAAGCTGCAGTAGAAGGGCCTGCAGGTAAGCGGCGGTCGGATACCGGAAGAGCCCGAGAGCCGGTGCGGAAGAGCGGCGGGGAAGCGGCGCGCCGAGCGGGCCGAGTGACACAGCAACCCTCACATGGACACCGGAATTCATCATCGGCCTCAGCCCGCCCTGACGCTGAGCGTGTGCGTCCCGCCTGCTGAGGCCGACGCCGAGCTGCGGCGGCTTGCTTCTTTCCAGCGCTCTGGATCACCGGCCGAGGAAGAGAGAGCGATGCCCGGCCTTTCTGTCCTGACGTCTGAACCCCGAGTCCTGTCCAAACCCGGATTCTTCCCGAGCCCGGGCCGAATTGTTTGTTGTACTTTCGGCCCGGGACTACAAATCCCACAATGCCACGCACCAATGGGGCGTGAGCAGCTGGCGCGCCGAACCCGGATATTTTAAATCTGGGTCCCCAGCGCTAAGCACAGCTGAATGATTTAGTGAGATTGCCTGATTATCTTATGTTAAGGAATCCTTATCCCTTTTTCCCCAGAGTCTTCTGAAATTTTTGCAAGTTAACGTTTCTTTCATTTAAAACCTGAAAGCTTGAGGCCAAACTGGTAGCTATTAATCGTTTCCCTCCGTTTCAAGCACCTCAGTCTCCTTGTTCTTAGCAAATAAAGACGGTAGTCAACGTCCATTCTTTTAAAGTATGTTTGCTTTCATCTGGCGGCTTGTTGAAATGCAAATGTTGATTCAGTAGGTCTGGGGTAGAGCTGATAATGTATATTTTTAACAAACTCCCGGTGACGCTGCTTTCTGGTGTAAAGGAAAATAAAAACCTCAGGCCCTCCCAAGCCTGGAGGCGGAGTCATGCAACACTCCCTTCCAAATGAATAGCTTTTACTAACATTATGCATTAGGCAGATCCCCAGGAAAGGTAAAAGACATATGACATCTACTAAGGACTGCCCCCACAGATCATTCCTAAGAAGAAATCTTCATCCATTTGGGTTGCTATAACAAAATACCTTAAACTGGATGATTTATAAACAACAGAAATTTATTACTCATGGTTCTGGAGGCTAGGAAGTCCAAAATCAAGGGGCCAGTAGATTTGGTGTCTCTTGAGGGTTCTCTGCTTCATAGATAGAACCTTGTTGCTGTGTCCTCACATGGTGGAAGAGGCCCAAGAGCTCCCTTGAGCCTCTTTAATAAGGGCACCAATTCTATTCATGTGGACTCTGCCCTCATGACCTAGTCACCTACTAAAGGCCCCAGTAGATTTGGTGTCTCTTGAAGGTTCTCTGCTTCATAGATAGAACCTTGTTGCTGTGTCCTCACATGATGGAAGAGGCCCAAGAGCTCCCTTGAGCCTCTTTAATAAGGGCACCAATTCTATTCATGTGGACTCTGCCCTCATGACCTAGTCACCTACTAAAGGCCCCGCCTCCTAACACCAGCAACTGAAGGGGTAGGTTTCAACATATGAATTGTGGGGAGAAGGACAATATATTCAGACTTTAGCACTTTTTAAAGACAGTAAGGCAGACCTATTCAAGAAATACCATGATAATAGGTATAGTACCTACTGCAGTGGGGTTTTGCATTCAGGGAGAGAGATTGAGTTCAATTCTAAATGCAGTACAGCATATTCAAGTGGGAATTTGTAACCAAGGAGCAGGATGGGGGTCAGTGGATAGAAAATTACTAAGATGAATCATCAAGAGTAAGAGAAATTCTCGTTAAACTAACTCAACAGAATTCTTGCTCAAGAAAATCCAGGATGATAAGATACCAAGGGTGGTGAGATTCCAAGGAGGAGAGACTTTGCTAAACTGACTTAGCAGGATTTTTGCTCAAATTGGGTTCTGTAAGGATAGAGAGGGAAGCCCAAGGTCAGGCCTAGGCAGAAAGGACGGCTTTGGGCCTGACTAAAGTTTTAGTCACAGGAGAGAGTTTTTGTAACCCCCTTCCTGCTTTTTGTAATTCTTAACTTCCCTGATTCTACTGAGCACCTGCTTGACCCCCTTCTCTTATTCTCCCTTTAAAATGCCCAGTCACCTCTGTACAAATGGAGGCTGAATTCAGTTGACACTGAACTCTTTTCTCTATTGCAATAGTAAATTACGGATTAAAATCTGTCCTCACTACTTTAACTAGTTCTGGGCTTTGTTTGTCATTGACAATGCAAATAAATATATAATTGCAAATTATAATGGGTGATATGCAGTGTTAAAATAATTCAATAGGAGGCCATTATCCTGAAATAGCTCTAATGTTCCGGGTTCCTAAATAAGGAAAATGAAACTTAAACCCAGCCAATCACAGGTAGCCAACTGCTCATGAGTTATATGGTCTTGAAGATCCCGCCAGAATAGTCCTAATAAGGCAATTGCTTAAACTATATTTATTTATTTTTAGAGACAGAGTCTTGCCCTGTCACCCAGCTGGAATGCAGTGACATGATCATAGTTCACTACAGGCTTGAATTTCTGGGCTCAAGTAATCCTCATGCCTCAGCCTCTCGAGTAGCTGGGACTACAGGTGCACACCACCATGCCTGGCTAATTTTTAAAATTTTCATAGAGATAGGATCTTGCTATGTTGCTCAGGCTGGTGTGGAATCCCTGGCCTCAAGCAATCCTCCAGCCTTGGCCTCCCAAAGTGCTGGGATTACAGGCATTAGCCACCGTACCCATCCTAAACTCTAATCAATCAAATAATTTCTGTGTTCTGCTTCTGCATTCACCCTATAGAAGCTTTCCTTTCAACTACCTCTGGCAGAGCCCCTAACCACTTATGATTTGGAGTTGCCCAATTCATGAATTGCTGTTTGCTCAAATAAACTTAAAATTTTAATGTGCCAAAGTTCATCTTTTAATAGTAGGAAAAGTACAGGGTACACTGAGGACGAATAAAGGGGCAGAGGACACAGGGGAAAGTGGAACACAAATCTAGTCTGGAGTGCCAGAAACCTCTTTGAAGAAAGAAATCTGAGTTAAAACTTGAATGATGAATAGGATTTTTGACAGAGAAAAACAATGGGACAAAGATTCCAGGAAGAAAGACTAGCAGTGGAAAGGTCTAGAGACCAAAAGGAACTTGACACACAAGTAGTCTTACAACAAACCTATAGTTATTTGATGTAACCTAAGTCCCTGTATCTTAAAAACAACAGAATCTAATACACAATGATCCAAAGTCAAATAAGATATGGTGCCTACTCCAAGGGAGCTCATAGGCTAATAAGTGAAATGTATTCCTATTCTTTATTTCTTTTTCATCATGAAAAGGATATGGGTACAGGGATCACTCATTACCCAAGTGATTTTAAACAAATTATTTAATCTCTTTAAAACTTAGATATTAGTATCTGTCCTGCCAATTTCAACTGTTTCATCCGTCAGGGTTCTTAATTGCAAGCAACAGAAACTATGTATGGTTGATTTAAGAGCAGAAAAGGAATTCATTAAAGCAGCAGTCCCAACCTTTTTGGCTCCAGGAACCATTTTCTTGGAAGACAATTTTTCCATGGACTGGGGAGGCAGGGATGGTTTCAGGATGATTCAAATGCATTACATTTATTTTGCATTTTATTTCTGTTATTATTACATTGTAATATATAATGAAATAATTATATAACTCACCATAGGTTGGGGAACCAAGTATTAAAGGACATCAAGTAGCTCACAGACTCTCCAAGAGGCTGAAGAAATAGCCTAGAGGCACTGCTCCTAATAAAGCCTCTGAGCATGAAAACTGCAGCTTACACTGACACACATTGATGCTGGACACTGGTTGAAGCTGATAGCTTTTGCAGTCTTGGAAACTAGATATAGTTGCTGCGCCTTTCACCCTCACTCCCTAAAGTCCTGCTTCTGGCTGTCATTCAAGTTTTGGGTAGGTGAATCACAATACACTCATGTCCCAGTGATAAGGAAGACTAGGAAACCCAGTATGGGTCACTTTCAGTTCCCTTTCAGGGTGCGGTACGGGAAAAACTCTGCCAAACTGTTTAGCTACAAAGTGGCCAAAAGGATGACGAATGACCACTGCAAACAGATTGGGCTCAAATGAGATAATTACGTAAAAATGTTTTACAAACTTTCAAAGAACTCAGCCACATGACATTTCATTTTGCATTGTATTGATTTTTAATTCCTTGAAGGCAGGCATATAAGAGAATAAACCTTAATGTAATATCATATGCAAGTTGGAAATAATGTGTAAAATAATGTTAAAATCCCAATTTGTATGCAATCCCATTTAAGCTCCATTTAAAGACTAGAAGAAAGCATAAAAGTTACTTTATTAGAGAAGTGGGATTTGAGGTGATGACATCCTTAGCTTTTTTTTTTTTTTTTTTTTAAGATAATTCTTTTAAGAACACGTTCCATTTAATTCACAGCTTTCTTCACAGACTTGGGTCAAAAGAACACTGCTGAAAGGAAGCTTAAAGATGAGAAGCTTCCAGTGAAATGAGGAGGAACAGAACAGGTGGTGCCAGAATAGCATCCATACTTAATGTTACATTGTGTACGTTATGCAGTCCTAATAGGAAGGAAAATTACCACTAATTAGGAGTAAAAAAACTCAAAATAACTATACAATGTTGCCTACCACAGAATAACTTCTAACAAAAATGTAACCCATTACAGGGTAGCAGACGTGAGGTTACATAATGATATGGCAAAACTCGCTAGAGTTGGTTCAGGTAAGGCACACAGAGGTTGCTCTGGTTATCAGAAAAACCAAATGTTCAACTAAAATGTTTTCTTCCGTTTCCCAGCCAACGCGCTGTTCCCCATCTCTTCCAGAAAACCACGGAGGAGATTCGACGAAAACAATAGTTGTCGAATCTCGCGAGAGCATTTAGCTCTCACTTAGCTCGTAGCTACCAGGAATAGAGGCAGAGGATTGGCCACTTGGGAGGAGGAGCTTCCTCTATCCCCGCCCCCGTTGCCGGGATACGCGGCGGCGCGCGGCAGCTAGTGGGCCCGAGGGCTGACGAGGGCTGACGGGAGCTGTGCGTGGGCAAACCTGGAGCTGCGGGTGGGCTAACCCGTGCGCTCAGCCTGAGAAAGAGCCGGAGCTGAGCTTTGCAACCGCCCTACTGCTGCGCCGGTGGAGGTGAGAAATCCGAAGTCACATGTCTTCCTCCCTCTCTTCCTCCCGCGCCGGTTATCTTACCTTGGAGATACTGATCCGCTCTAAACAAAACAAATTCAAACGCTTCAGTTCTTAGTTGTCGTCTTCGGGTCCCTAGCCAGGCCAGGCAAGTTCCCAAGTCTGGTCTGGTAAAGGGAGCATAGAGACCACCTCCAACAATCCCCTGAGGAGACCTGCTAAACCGAGACCAGAGGAAAGGATCCAAGAATTTCACTGTGGGCTGAAGGATTCTACTCAAAGTAATAAATTTCTGTCGGATGGTTACAGTGGAAGGGGCATTTCTGTCTGTTGGTCACAGTGGAGGGACTTAGCATCTTTCTAGTTCTTCACATAGATGAGAACAGTTGGCTTGGGGAGCATAATGATAATAATTAGGAACCGGATGTTTTACATATAATATCTGTAATCTTCACAACAGCTCCGCAAGATAGGGCTCATTGCCACACTTTTATTCTACCGGCGATGAAACATTCTCTGAAGGGTTAAGTGCCAAAATTATAGAGCTGGTCAGAGCTACAGTTTGTATTCCTAATCTTTTTGGAACCAAAGACCAGGCTGCCTCTCTGATTGTGTGAATAATTGATTGAATAAACCCAGAGTTGGTGGCATATTTGTTATTAATGCTTCTCCTCTCTCTTTTCTTAACCTAACAGGACTGATCTAATGGTAAGCTTTTTCCACTACAGTAAAGTAGTGGCAAAGAAAATTGGGTGGAATTTTCGTATAGTGTACATTTTCTCAACATTATCAGGAAAGCTGGAGTAACAGTGACTAATTCCACTGGAAACAGATTTTTATTGTACTGGTTTTCTATTGCTTTGTCTGCAGAGTTCAAAACAGCAAGGAAATAGAATCAGGGATTTAGGTAGGACTGGAGGATTGTAAGTTTAGTGTGAACGTATTCAAATGAAGTGATAGTGGGATATCTGAATGGAAATTTCCAGTAAATAATTGAAAATTCAGAATTGGCATCCAGTTTAAAGGACAGAACTGTAGACATTGATTTATGAGCCATCTACATAATTGAAGTTATAAGGATGAAACATTGCAGAAAGAAATAATCCAAGGACTGATCATGGGTAAAAAACAAAACAAAACAAAAAAACAGGGAAATAATACTGAGCATGGGGTATAGAAACAAATATTCTATTTAGTTCAACAAATGTTTTGTTTCATATTTAGCAATTTAGTAAATTTTATAATTGGCAACACCTTCGTGTGGGAGGAAATTCAAAAGGTACCAAAGAGAACAGAAAGTTACTGCGTGTCACTGAGACAGATCCTGGGGATACAAAGATGAATCAAATGTAGCTGTTGCCATCAAGGGAGAGAAATGCTTAAGTAGATTCTTCCCATTGGTGTGATAGGTACTGAAATAGAGATGTGCATGGTAGGATATAGAACAGGCCTATAAATTTAAATTGAAGAAGGTGTAGGGGTGGTTGTGGACTAGTCGTGGAAGGGTTCCTAGAGAAGATAATAGGCAAGATGTGTGTCAGGCAAGGGGACACTTAATGAGACTGGTATAATAATCCACTTGAGTCAGTGATGCCCTGAATGAACTGGCCAGTACTGTAGGAATAGAAAGAAAGATACCTGTTAAGGATTTATGAACAAAATTAGTAGGACAAAAAAAAGAAAATCCAAAAAACTCAATAGGACTATATGACCAGCTATGGGAAGTGAGGGAGAAGGAGAAATCAAGGACCAAGTTTCTGACTTGTGTGACTAGGAAGCAGTACCAAGAAGAGGGGCAAATTTGGGGGATATGATATTGATTACATATGTTTATTTTGAAATATTTAGACAACATCCATTGGACACATTAAATAATTTGAATATAAACAACTCAAGCTGAGTGGGAAAGGTCTGGACTGGAGTCATCAGCTTATTAATTGTTAAGACCCTGAATGTGGATGAGGCAGTCCAAGGAGAACTTAGAGAAAAGAAAAATAGATTGTGGGTGGTATCTTAGGGAATTCTGCTGTTTAAGGGCAGATCAAGGAAACTGAAAAAAGGAGATCCAGAAGAGAAGAATGTCACAGAGATGGTTTCATGTGGAGTAGACACCAGTACCCGGGGGGTGGCATCGCTGGCAATATTGGCAGGGGTGATTTGAATGAAGCAGTAGCAAACCAGAGATAGGAGATAGTGGAAATTGAAGTAGTAGAGAATAGTTCATATAAGCTACTCTTGAAACAATTTGGCTGCATAAGGAAAGGATATATGGGACTGAGTTAGAAGTGGTTGTAGGATCAAGAAATTAGTTTTTCAAGTTAGGAAAGAATTGAATGTGGTAACAGACTGAAAGAAAGGAGAAAGTTTAAAGATATCAGCAGGAGTGGGAATAATGTCTCCAAGGAGATGGAATCAAAAGGGTATATCAGAATAGAGGTAGATCTTGAATGAGAGAAGAGATGGCTATTGAGATTATTTTATCAAGGATAAATAAAATAACGTCTGAGATAAGGGTCCAGCTGAGATTGGTGACTATCACTTTGCTGTATTCCAGTCTATACAGTTGTGTGATGTCCATCAGTGATGTTCAGCAATCCAGTTTGGATGTAGAGAAAGGTTTCTGATTTTGCCAGATGGGTTGGAGAAGAGTTTGAGGATACGAATTAATTGATGGTGCTCATGAGACAGTAGTTTCACATAGAGAAGGAAGAGAGTCCTTGAAACTGCCCTTGTCAACGTCATTAATGACTCCTTGGATGGGAACTTCAATGGACATTTCAGTTTTTATCTTACTTGAATTTCCAGCAGTAAATGACATAGTTTAATATTCCCTCCTTCTCTTAGCATCTCTGACACACACTCCTGGTTTTTCTCTTTTCTTTCTGGGCCTTTATTTTCAGTCTCTTATACTAATTTCTCCTTTTCTGTGTGATCTGTATGTATTGACATCCTTCAGGACAGAATCTTGGGCACTATTCTCTTTTTCTGCCTATTCTCTCTCTAGATCAGTATCTTTATAACTCTTTTGCATGACTTACAATAGGACACACATTTGTATGTTATAGTCCAGTATATACATATGTAGATTTATATAAATATAACTGAAACAAAAATTTAATGAAACAATATTTACCCTTCCTATGTTCAGTAAACTATTTTATTTTTTCTGTTTTATTTCATGTTTAAAGCATATTGGTCATAACCTGCCAAAGTGTTTTCATAATCCACTAATAGGTCATAATCCACAATTTGAAAATTGCTACACTTAATTACCAAGCAGAATTTTAAGTAATATTATATTCTGATGAATAAATGGAGGGGATGATGAACTGGAGAGAATGAATGAATGAAGGAAATAGTTTAAAGGCAGGTGTAGTAGGAATAAAGATGAGAAAAGGGTAGAAGGAGAGGAGGTTAAGGTCAGAAAATAAAGTATTTCAATTAAGATGTTTGAGATGAAAAAATTCCAGATGATAAGCTCCATGTCTGGCCATGGCTATGAATAACTGAAATGGAGTTAAGATGGTTACTAAAATTGAGGTCAGTGAGGCAAAAATATTGGATATTGGTTCTAGTAATCACATGGAAATCATCCAGGATGATGGTAAGATTGGAATAGAGAAGCTGTGAACTAGGTACAAAAGACTTTATTACAGGTGGAGGAGAGTGTAGGTCACTAGATAACAGCAACCAGGAAAGATCAAGGCAATATGGTTGCATTCCCTTATCCTCAAAGGAAGTAAATCCTGTTTATTTTTTTAAAAATGCAGAAGAATAATGTTTTGAAAGTGACATTGTCGACCAAGGAGAATGCCAGCACCTTTGCTTTGAAATTGTGGAACAAGAAGCTAAAACGGCCTTCACTACTGAAAGTGTTACCTTCAGGAGAAGCCAGGATTCTGTCAAAGTGAAGAGTAATAGGAAGTATTTGTAACAAGATTGAGAATTTCCTCCTTGATGCTGTTAGCAAAAAATAAAAATAAAAATAAATGAAAAAAAAGAAGAAAAAAAAAATTGAGACTAGAAGGGAGTTAATCATGGACCAGAAAGCACAGAGAAAAGATTGGGAGAGAAGAAAGACATCAGATATGTCAGGAGAGAGAAGGCTTACCGGAGTGTGGGATGAGAACATAAGAGAAATATATAACTAGAGGGGCTTGCATTTTGGTGAGATAATAGGGAGATGAGGAAGGAATGTTGTTGTAAATGACCTCATATTTTTAAATGGACCATTAATGTCAAATTTGAACAAAGTTAAAGCAGGCTAAGCTTTGTTGTGTTACCTGGAATGGCAATTTGCAAGAAAAATCTTGAATTTAATCTTTGAAGTAAGGATATGATGGGTCATTCATGTCTTACTATAGAAGGCATCAAAGGAGAATTGAACTATTTATTATTTCCAAACAGGAGTTAAAGTGAACAAACAATGGCCAGTAATAACAAATCTTCAGTAGCTCGCCCTGTTTCACGAGGTGGAGTTGGGTTGGCAGGAAGGCCTCATTCTGGAATACGACCCCCATCAGGAAATATTCGAGTAGCAACTGGCGTAAGTTTGAAACAAATCTATTGAGTACTTGTGCATGTATTCTGGTAGAAGTTGGAAATCCTCTGTATGATAAGAGATTCTACTTTGTTGTTCCTTTATTCTATATGCATATTGTTATATATTATTTATTTTTTGGAAAGCATCTAGAAGGATAAATGTGGGAGAATGTTTGAAAGACATTTATTGAGGGAAGATGCCTGTTCTTGAGGATACTCAAACTTATTTTAAAGCTATAATAATTTAAGTAGTAGTGTATTAGCCAGAATCAAATGAAGTAGAATAGAACAGAAGTAAAATCAAACATATATAAGAATTTAGTTAATGATTGTATTTCAAATTAGTTGGAAAATCATGATATATTCAATAGAATATTCTAATAACTGGTAAACTATTTGTTTAAAAATAATTTTGATCTCTCCTCACACCTTTTGTAAGAATTCTATATAGCTTAGAAACTTGGTATTTTATAAGTGAAACCACAAATGTACTATAGGAAAATGTAGGCAGGTATGTTGTATAAACTTGATATGGGATAGGCCTTTCTAAAAATGATGGGAATACAAAGTACTGAAAAGGGAAATATTTGTATAATCAAGTTTGCAAAAATGGAAAACACCATAAAAAATTAAAAGAGAGGTGATATACTAGTAAAAATATATTTATAATATGCATAGAGTTCAGAATCTTAAAATGAAAAAGCAAACTTTTCTAATTTATGAGAGCTCTTTCTATATTAAGGCTATAAACCATATGCCCAATCAAAATTCCATGAGATTTCTTCTGGAGGGGAATATCATTATAAAACTTTTCTAAAATTCATCTATAACAACAAAACAAAAATGAGAAGTAGTACAATACTCTAATATAAAAATGTAAACAATGAGTGAAACAATATTCTGAGTGCCACAGTAACCTAGAAATAAACTCAAGTAAATGTTAAGGGCTTGATGCAAGAGAGAGAGTGTCATAAATCAGTGAATCAATAAGAGAAACACATCATATTAGGAAAAGTTAGATGAAGTTTATAAATTGACAATTCTAAGGAGAATATCCTATAAAGATAATTATTGCATTTTTGTTATTATTATAGTAGTAAAAATTTAGAAACAAACTAAATGACCTTATGATAGGTGAATCTTAGATTGTCTGTTCTTGGCCAGGTGTGGTGGCTCACGCCTGTAATCCTAGCTCTCTCGGAGGCCAAGGCGGGCGGATCGTTTGAGCTCAGGAGTTCGAGACCAGCCTGAGCAAGAGCAAGACCCCGTCTCTACTAAAAAAAATAGAAAGAAATTAGCCAAACAACTAAAAATGGAAAAAATTAGCGGGGCACAGTGGTACGTGCCTGTAGTCCCAGCTACCCGGGAGGCTGAGGCAGGAGGATCACTTGAGCCCTGGAGTTTGAGGTGGCTGACACCATGGCACTCTTGCCTGGGCAACAGAGTAAGACTCTGTCTCAAAAAAAAAAAAAAAAAAAATATTGTCTGCTCCTGTAATAGGCTATTAGGTAGTCATTAAAAATTATTTTCTAAGAAACTCAAGAAAGTGATATAATACAGTATTAAGATAAAAAAGCATTGTGGTGTCAATTTAACATACCAACATACATTTATACATACATACAAAGAAAATGGAAAAAAATGAATATACCAAAATATGCATGGTAATTTCTCTGATGTTCACATAGATGATTTTGACTAACTCAGAAGATGCATAGGGCCAATACTCAAGCTCTGACATTAGACTAACTGCAAACTACAGATGATGCTGGGTCCTGTATTTAATTCATAAGAAGAGCATCATTTTTGGATGGAATAATCTTTTTAAAGTCAGGTTTTCTTAAAAGTTTTCAGATTTTTCTAAAGTTTCAGGTAATATTATCACATCATCATCAACTTAAACAGAAATGACTTTTCTAAAACCTTCATAGATATGGTACTAAGCTAGGGTATCTTTTTCTTTTATTCTAGTAAGAGTTGATGTTTGTTAATTGACTATAAAAAGAATCTGACATTTATGGGCACCTACTATTTGCCAGACACTTTACCTGTTTAATGTTTGCAGTTTTGAATATAATAATGCTTTTTGTAAAACATATAAACAAGGGAGAAGTGTCAGAGTCACTTGCTATTCCAGGAATAACCAGTGTCAACAATGTGATGTGTATCCTCTAGACTTTTCTTCTGTGCATTTACAAACACACAAACACATATGCATGTATAGTTTGTATGGTTTTGGTTTATTCCAAAATCAGGATAATGCTATATACATTGTTATTTATCTTGTCCTTTCCTTTTGATAATATATTGTGAATATATTTCCATGTGAATGCATATACATCTACTTCATTCTTTTTAACATGTATAGTTTTAACGTATACTTTTTTCTCTGTACTTCCATCTGATAAAGAAAAAATAAAAAACAGTGTGTAGTACAGTTATTTGAGTAACCTCATGATTATGTTTGCAGAAAGCCAAAGAGGAAATTGTTCAGAAGGTTTACCCAGGGAGAGATTTACCGTTCTCTGCTAAGATCACTCAGGATAACCCCGAACTTATTTCATTTGAATTTATAGTTGACATTGTTCTTGTGTCCAATGCATTCTCTGGAATGTGTGTTGTTGCTGGCCCCCCTACTCAAAATAATTCCCAAGTAATTATCAGAGTCACTTAAGAACTATGTTGTCTGATAGTATCAAAGACTACTAGCTAACAGAATTAAAAACTCCCAAATGAATGGCAATGGTTATATCCAACCCCTATCTAAAATTTCTACTCCTATCTAATCTACTACTTTACACTTTGGTAGAGAGCAGGGCAGGGAGTAAAGAAAAGAAGGTAAGGAAGATAAACAGAAAAAGGAGGATAATCTTGGAATAGTTTCATGTTGTCTTTTATACCTTCCATGCCTGTATGTACTATATGAACAGACAAGAAGGAAGTCTTTTGTCCTTTTGTCCTTTCCTCAGGGTGTGTAATGTTACATTGGATTTTGTAGACCTGTAGTAGAGAATCATGTTGAGTAAAAATTCGAATACTTGCTGAATGATTTAAGTCCTTTAGTACTTAAATGGCCATCTTGTGATGGAATTATATCTAATTTTTTTTCAAAATGAAAATTTTCTTATTTTTTCCTGATTTTAAAGGTAATATATACTCATTGTAATAATGCTGAAAACACCAAATTGTATAAAGGAGAAAATAAAATAAAAGTCAACCATAATATCATTATTACTATTTTTTTATGATTCTCTAGACTTTTTTTTTTACAAAAATGGAATTTTAAATGTTATTTTATAAACTGCTTTTTTATATACTATAACTTGTTTTCATTTTCTACAGTGGACGTTTAGCTCCTTTCCAGTTTTAAGGTATTATAAGTAATATCTACATACAAAATGTTAAATTTTAATAAAATGTGTTATTTAATATTCATAGCATTTTAAAATGAATAATAGTATTTAATATTTTAGACATTCAAAAATGTAAGGAATATTTTATAAATTATATAGAATTTTGACTTTTAAAAAAATTCTCTTTGCAATTTTATAATAGTAGAAGTACAGTGGTTTTTTTCAGTTTACTAAAAATGAAATCTTGTTTGTCATTTAGGTGCCACCTGGCATAGCAAGACCAGGTTCTCGTAGTGGTCCCATAGGGACAGGTGGAGTTTTGTCTTCTCAAATCAAAGTTGCTGATCGTCCTGTAACACAACAAGGTTTGAGTGGAATGAAAACTGGGATGAAAGGTATCTATTTAGGAAGATGAATATATTTTATGTAAAAAGTATTACGGTATCATATTACTAAATCAGAATTATAGCCTGTAAGAATTATTACATGTAATTATAGCATATAATCAGAATTACAGTATGTAATTCATATTCTTTGATTCAAAAAATTGTTGTGAGGGTTAAATAGCAAAATGAATATGAAAATACATTGTGAACTAGAAAGCTATATAAATATAAAAGCTATGTGATCTTCATATTTCTGAACATAGAGCTTTGCTATAACTTGAAGAAATTTGAAATAGTTTTGAAGAAAAGCTCAAGATTGAAAATTAGATTCCCAGTACTATATGGAAATACTCTAAAATACTTTTTGGTAGTTTCTATATTAAAATGTCTGTATTTATGAGAAGTGAGTCAAGAAATGTTACTTCTTTCTGATAATTAATACTGTCTTATAATGCTTAAGTAAGGAAATGAGGCTAGCACATAGATTTATGCTGAATCCCCCACTATGCCTCTCTATATATGTGTTTAGACAAGCATAATAGTACACTATATGTTATGATTCAGAAATTTGATCTGTGGTATATATAACCAAAGCACTGTGAACTGTTTTATAAAGAATTTTTTTTGTTTTGTTTTCTGTATTTGTGACAGGTGATTTATCAGGAATGAAGATATTCTTCTGGTACAAAATTAATTATAAGATATACATACTACTTTTTATAATATAGTATGTCATTCCTTTCAGGAGACTTAAATTTTCTTTGTTATAATACCATTTAGCTCAATAAATATTAAAAACCAATTGATTATTTAGAAATGTTTGCTTAATAATCATCAATAATGTGAAAAAATAAGTTTATTATATAATCATTTAACTGATTTTTAAATGTTTATATGTCTAATATTATTAAAAAACATTAAGTGCGGAAACATCAAAATTCTATAGTGAATTCATCAAATATTTATTATTGTATTAATTTCTCCTTCAAAACAGAACCAGTGTCATTTAAGATAGTTCCTACCAATATACCTCAAAACCTTACATGATTGTTACCACTGTACATCACTATTTGCTGTGACTTTTGTGTTTACCTGCTCTATTGCCCCATTTTCCACCACCATACGATATTACTTCTCTATTCTTAGCATAAATTATATAGTCAGTACTCCCTAGCCTCTCACACTTTGCAGGGCATTTTGTCTCTCACAGGGCTTGAGATATTTAACTTAGCAATACTTTCATAGTTGTACTGAAATGTAAGATCATGTTTCTAAAAGTTTCAGATAAAAATCATAGTATCTTGCTCACATTGAGGAATATCTGCAGTGTCCAATATGATAGCCATTGGTCACATTTAGCCACTTAATTAAAATTAAGTAAAAATTCAGTTTCCTGTTAACTAGCCAAATATTAAGTGTTCAGTAGTCCCACTGTCCATTTTATTGGACAGTGTTAATGTAGAATATCTGTATCGTTGCATAAAGTTCTTTTGGATGGCTCTGTTCTAGACTCCCTTAAACTCAGTTTCCATTCAGTCAGCCTGTTCTGTAGAGTCTACTGTCTTAACAGTTCTATCTCAGGTCCCATCCTTGTGGTCTTAATTCAAGCTTCCTTAATCTCATGATTCTAAAATATTTGTTCTCTTCCTTTTCAGGGATTATTCTTGATTTACTGGGGCATTCATGAGGACTGTCTGAGAATTGTGGAGTATAATTCCGGTTGTTCATTGGATTTGCTATTTTAGTGGCATTTCAAAACTGAACACTAACACTTAAAAAAATTTTTTTTTTTTTTTTTAGGTCCCCAAAGGCAAATTTTAGACAAATCCTACTATCTTGGGCTTCTTAGGTATGTTTAATAAACATGTCTTTTCTATGCATGATCATGAAGTTTTAACTGTGGTACTGCTTATCAAGATAATTAGGTATCTGTTGATTTCTAAGAATTATTTTGTATTCTAACATAATGTCTGCTAAGTTTGGCCATATTGCAAAATACATGTGATAATATAATTAGGCTGAGATTTCTAATTTTAAGTATTTGCATGTATGTGAGCTATTTATTTTATCTCAGTCCATTTATGCTGCTATCAAAAAGTACCTGAGGCCGGGTGCGGTGGTTCATGCTGTAATCCTAGCACTCTGAGAGGGCAAGGTGGGTGGATCACTCAAGGTCAGGAGTTTGATACCATCCTGAGCAAGAGCGAGACCCCATCTCTAATAAAAATAGAAAGAAATTAGCTGGACAACTAAAAATATATAGAAAAAATTAGCCAGGCATGGTGGCACATGCTTGTAGTCCCAGCTACTTGGGCGGCTGAGGCAGAAGGATTGCTTAAGCCCAGGAGTTTGAGGTTGCTGTGAGCTAGGCTGATGCCATGGCATTCTAGCCCAGGCAACAGAGTGAGACTCTGTCTCAAAAAACAAAAAAAGTACCTGAGATTGGATAATTTACAAATAATAGAAATTTATTTCTTATTGTCTAGAGGCTGGGAAGTCCATGATCAAAGTGCTAGGAGGTTCCGTGTCTGCAGAGGGCCTGTTCCTCATAGATGGCCCAGTCTATACATCCTCATGGTGGAAGAGTAGAAGGGCAAAAGAGGGCCTAGCCAGTTTTCTCCAGCTATTCTATTCTATTCTATTCTTAGCATCTTGCTCTATTGCCCAGGCTGGAGTATAGTTGTGCGATCATAGCTCCCTGCAACCCCCAACTCCTGGACTCAAGCAGGCCTCCTACCTCAGCCTGGAGAGTAGCTGGGACTGTAGGTGCATGCCACCATTTTTTGTTTAGAGACAAGGTCTTACTATGTTGTCCATGCTGGTCTTGAACTCCTGGCTTCAAGTGATCATCCTACCTTAGCCTCCCAAATTGCTAGGATTACAGGCATGAGTCACCATGTCTGGCCTCCCCAGCCCTTTTATAAGGCACCGGTCCCATCCACGAGGGCAGAGTCATCATGGCCCAATTACCTCCTAAAGGCCTCACCTCTTAATACTGTTTCCTGGGGATTACATTTCAACATGAATTTTGGAGAGGACACAAATGTTCAAACCATAACATAATTAAAGTTCATTGTTTTATGGGGTACAGTGTACATTATTTGGGTGATGGGTACACCAAAAGCCCAGACTTGTACAATATATACTTGTAATAGAATTCAACTTGTACTCCCTAAATCTATTAAAATTTTAAAAAAGTAAAGGGAATAAAACCACAAAAAAATAGAGTTCACTTTTTTCATCTAATGATAAGAATTATCTTTTACACTTTTTTTAATGATTATTCTGAAATATATTATTCATATCATTAAAACATCACCAGTTACTCTAATAAGAAAGGTCTATGTGTATACTTATTTATGATACATTAATCAGTGCAGATTTTTACATAAATATCTATTTGGTCAATTGCTACAAATGAGGCCCAATCTTAATTAATTCATAAGCTTTGGCCAGGCGCGGTGGCTCACGCCTGTAATCCTAGCACTCTGGGAGGCCGAGGCGGGTGGATCGCTCAAGGTCAGGAGTTCGAGACCAGCCTGAGCAAGAGCGAGACCCCATCTCTACTAAAAATAGAAAGAAATTATCTGGCCAACTAAAAAATATATATAGAAAAATTTAGCCAGGCATGGTGG
Organism: Eulemur rufifrons; assembly: GCF_041146395.1. Classification (NCBI taxonomy): domain Eukaryota; kingdom Metazoa; phylum Chordata; class Mammalia; order Primates; family Lemuridae; genus Eulemur; species Eulemur rufifrons. The sequence goes on from NC_090989.1 coordinate 246,052,192, forward strand.
CGCATGCCTGTAGTCCCAGCTACTCGGGAGGCTGAGGCAGTAGGATCGTTTAAGTCCAGGAGTCTGAGGTTGCTGTGAGCTAGGCTCACGCCACGGCACTCACTCAAGCCCGGGTAACAAAGCGAGACTCTGTCTCAAAAAAAAAAAAAAAAAAATTCATGAGCTTTATTATATGTCTTTAAGTAGATATCTCTAAATTAGGAACTTTTTTCTTATTCTCTTCTTACCTTTTTCTCTGCTCTGATGTCCTGCTGTCCTATCTCCATTTTTTGCATTTTACTTTATTTTCTTCATAGCTCATCATTTGTATCTCTTTCCTCTTATTTCCATTTCATTTCATTATGCCCTAAATGCCCTATTTTCTTTCTTAGTCCTTATTGATTCTTTTGTTTCTCAATCACCTGGTTCCTTTTGAGTCTCGAACTCCTAAGAAGGCAACAAAGTATAGGTTTTCCCTGTCTGTCCTCAAAGCTAAGATCAGTAAGAAAGACAGTACAGCCATCAGTTGTAAAGTATCTCTGGTATTCTGCCATTTTTTAATCAAAAGAAGGAAAGGAAATACAGCTATTCCTGATCATTTCATTGCCTCTCTTCAGAATTTGAGCTTCTGTGTCAAAGAAAAGTTTTCGCTGTTTGTGTAATTGTTTGGCCCTTGAGCAGTGGTTCTCAACTGGTGATGATTTTGCCCCCCAGGGAACATTTGGCAATTTCTACACACTTTTTTGGTTGTCATAACTGAGGTTAGGGAAAGGTGCTACTGGCATTCAGACCTGGGATGCTGCTAAACATCCCACAGTGCACAAGATAGCTTCCACCACGAAGTACTATTCACTGACTCACAATGTCCTTAGTGCCACTGCTGAGAAAGCATGCTCTAGAGGGTAGCGGAAGCTGTGAAGGTTGCAGTTAAGTACCTATATCTGTATATGAATTGTACTGGTTTGACCAGGCCTCCATTCTGGTCCTTTTTCATCTTTATTAATGAATAGAGAATCTATATCAGTTTCTCTCATCAGTTAAGTAGAATAGGATAGGATATGCCTCATTCTTAATGAAATAAACCACTTAAACTTTTTCTTTTTTTAGTAAGTTTCACAAAATCATTTATATTATTATTACACATTTATGAAAAGTAAGTTTTGTTTAACTATAAAGAGTCTTCTCTGGATTAGAAGTATTGCTGACTTTCTTATTTCTTTTCAATTAGAAGTAAAATAAGTGAACTTACAACTGAAATTAATAAACTTCAGAAAGAAATAGAAATGTACAATCAAGAGAATTCAGTGTATTTCTCATATGAAAAGAGGTGAGTGATTTTGTAGTTAAAATATGCGAGATCTTTTTTATGTACTTATAGTACTGAATAAGTATTCAAAATTCATTCAGTATTTTGTACTCATAATACTGAATTTGTAGTTATCTATTATGTTCATATTGTTCATCTGCTTATTTATGTATTTATTTTGTGCTTGCAGGGCTGAAACTTTAGCTGTTGAAATTAAAGAGTTTCAAGGACAACTAGCAGATTACAACATGGTATTTGCTCTTTTCTGAGAAAATTTCCTTGAATATTTTCATTGCTTTTTTACCACTTTAAAAATAGATCATTTTAAATACTAAATAATACATAAATACATATTGTGAAAGATTGAAACCTTAAACAGTGCAAAGAATAAAGTGTCCCTTTCATTTTTCCCTTATTTCCCTCCCTAGAAATAACTTGGCTTAACAGATTGATATGTATTCTTCCAGCATTTTTTAAAAAATATATTAACTTACAAATATATATACACATACACACTTTTTCCTAACTATTAAAATAATAATTTAAATAATAATTTTAAAAGTAGCTAAAATTCATTGACGTTAACAATGTCAATGCTTTAAAAACACATTTTACCTTTCTATAGAGTATTGTCATTATAAAATTTTAAGAATTATTTAGCACACAGATTACTTCTGTCCACATGTGTTATTCAAAATAGTATGTGCATTCTGTCAAAATAGAGTATATAACGTAAACATAGTTCCACCAAGGATGCTTCTAAATGTGGAATTTCAGAAGAAATAGTCCTCTTGGTAGTGTTGATGATGGCCTCAATCCTTCGGGTGATCTTGGCCCCATGAAAATTTCTTGTGTCAGAATTTTCTTTCTTCCAACTCCTAAAATGCTTTGGGCAGCAATAGTGTCTGGATTTAATGAAAGAGACAAACTATTATCTCACTACTCCTGTCAAGAGATAGTATTACAGAGCATGGTGGTATGTACCTATAATCCCAGCTATTTGGGAGATTGAGGCATGAGAATTGCTTGAGCCCTGGGAGTTTGAGATCAGCCTGGGCAACATAGTGACACCCAGGCTCAAAAAAAAAAAAAAAAAAGGTAGTGTTAGATGAAGTAAGAAACAAGAAACATTATGCCATAATGGTTAGGTAAATTATAATGTACCTATTTGATATTGTTATATTGTACTTATCAATAAAATTTTTTTATTATAATATATTACAGTTCTTAAATTTGCTGGACTACACAGTGCAAAGCATTTTGTAGGGCCTAATATTCAGTGGGATTTTCTTTAATAAGTGATGTTCTATTTTAAATATGAGAAAAAATTTTTTATAAGATATGAAATGGTATTCGATGAAAAGGATTTTTAGTTATGCTGGAATGCATTAGGTAAATTACTTAATATAAATATATTAACATGTAAAATATACTGTTTTAGGTTTAGTGAGATATTAATATTAATAATACCTGATACAGAGAAAGCACTTAGCTAAATATCTGACATATACATAGCACTCAATAAATGTTAGGTTTTACTAGCATTTATTATTTATATCACAAGTGAACAAAGTGATATATGCTAATATATATTACATTAATAAAGCTTAGTCTTTTAGAATCAATTGTACTCAAATAGTTTGCTTTTAGTAGTCCTGTTCAAATTCTGGCTCCACCACTTGCTAAATTTCTTTACTGGTAAAATGTGGACAATACTATGTACTTCCTAGAGTAACTGTAAAATCTGAGTGAGTTAATTAATATACGTAACAGGATCAGAACAGTGTTCAACATAAGGTAAATACTCTATGTTAGCTATTGATATCATTGCCTAACTTTTGAAGTAGGCTTACTAGTGTGTTCTGTCTGTGCCTTGCCCTATTGATTTTCCTTTAATTTTTAGAAGATGAAAATCTTTTTATATTTTCACTAGTGTAAATTTGTAAAGCTGCTAACATTCCTCTCTCCTGAAAAAAAAAGTAACAGGTCTTCCCCACATTTTTGTCTTTTCTAGACCCTTCTTTATAAGCTCAGCCATCTTTTTAGAGCAGGCAAAGCTCTACAAGGTATGATTTGCAGGAAGAATAGTTTATCACTGCTCACTTTTCCACCCTAAAAAATATAGTTTACTTATTGGCCAAGTGCATAGTATTTGCTTACTTAGGTAGCTAAATGTTTGTTTTAATCTTAGAAGATAAAATAATTAGAAGTATTAATACTTAAACTACTACTCATTATTTGGTAAGACTGAATATCTGTATTATGAATTACAGAGAATTAATGGTTTTTTAAAATTTTTGTTTTTAGTTGGTTGATAAACTTAATACCAATACTGAAATGGAAGAAGTAATGAATGATTACAACATGGTAAGAAAATTTACAGATATAAACAATAGATCCATATAAACCATATCCTCTAAAACAAAGCATTTATATCTAGAAATAGTTTGATAAAACCTTAGCGACCTTTGAGATATGTATTACTCTAATCCTAAATGCTACTATTATATATTGGGCTCCCTTAATTGTTCTTTTTAAATTTCTTCCTGTTGATTGGATGTTTAGTGTCTATCTACAAGGGTATGTTTGAACTGGTCTTGCACTCAGCATTAAGAGAATGCCATCTACATGTTCTTTTCTATATTAGTTTATAATATTTCTGGTTTAATTTTTGCATATATGGAGTTGAGTACTCAGTGGAGATAAATGGTATCTTTACATAGTTTTTGTAACAAAGGGAGAAAAATAAATAGATATGATGCCAGACATATACTAACTTTTGATTGGTAAATGAGAATTTGTATTCAATATTCTTAGAATAATTATTTGGTAGAAAACAATAAAATATGTTAATAGCTAGCTTATTTTGATTATAAACATTTTGATGAAAATAACAGACAACTTATAACTTATATAGCTTATAATTTAAGCTATAAGTTATGAGTTGTATGTTATAATTAATTATATAATTTATTCTACAAAAACATAGAATTTATAAAATGACTTCTAAATTTGGGGTTCTGAAACCATGATAATTTAGTATACAAGAGAATTCACAATTAAAAATTATATTTTAATTACAGATATAAAAAGTAAAAAGTTCTTTATGTGTTTTGTCAGTTAGTTGGGATAAGTCAATATTCTAGGCTGAATATGCACAGATAGAGGCAACACGGAGTGTACTGAAGTCAAATCCTGAATGACTTAAAACTTGTGTTGGTTCTGAATTCAACATATTACTAATCAAATATTTATTGAACACCCAATAAATTCTTGAAATGTTGTTTATATAAATTAAGTTTACCTTGGATTATTTGACAGATTACTCAAGAACAATGAATATTTCTGGTGTAAAATTGCAGTGCTTGTTAAAAAGACTGTTTCTTTTTATCTGGTATTATTTGTTAAATGAAACAATTACAGTACTTTTTTCTCAAACTTTGCATGTGGCATTAGGATTATTATAATAATGTCTAATTTATTTTATAACCAGAATAGCCTGTAAAGAAAAAGTTCGGTTAATGGTTATTTTTTATCACTAACTTCTGTGTTGTTTATTCAGCTTAAGGCTCAGAATGATCGGGAAACACAAAGTATGGATATCATATTTACTGAAAGACAAGCGTAAGTACAACTCATTTCAAAATCAAACAGATCCATTAATGAGCTTTCTTAGGTAGTTTAATTTGTGAATCATTTATTTTCTTATAAATTTTAACTGTTTTCCCCTGTTTCTTATTTTTTTCTTTTCTTTTTTTTCCTTTGAGACAGGGTCTCGCTCTGTCACCTGGGCTAGAGTGCAGTGGCATTATCATAGCTCACTGCAACCTCAAACTCCTGGGCTCAAATGATCCTCCTGCCTCAGCCTCCCTAGTATCTGGGACTACAGGTGTGCACTACCATTCAGATTAATTCTTCTAATTTTTGTAGAGATGGGGTCTTGCTCTTGCTCAGGGTGGTCTCAAACTCTTGGCCTCAGGCAGTCTTCCCACCTTGGCCTCCTAAAATGCTAGGATTACAGGAATAAGTGCCTGGCCCTCTTGTTTCTTTTTTTATTTCAAAAAGTTAGATATTTGCAATATAAATTTTATTTATATATCTGTTATCCTCATTTACCATTAAAAAGCTAAATTCTGAGTGGCTAGAGTATTGCTTGAGGCCAGGAGTTGGAGACTACCCTGAGTAAGACTGAGACCCCATCTCTACAAAAAATAGAAAAATTAAGGCCAGGCGCAGTGGCTCATGCCTGTAATCCCAGCACACTGGGAGGCTGAGGCGGATGGGTCATTTGAGCTCAGGAGTTCGAGACCAGTCTGAGCAAGAGCGAGACCCAGTCTCTACTAAAATTTGAAAGAAATTATATGGACAACTAAAAATATATAGAAAAAATTAGCCAGGCATTGTGGCACATGCCTGTAATCCCAGCTACTCAGGAGGCTGAGGCAGAAGGATTGCTTGAGCCCAGGAGTTTGAGGTTGCTATGAGCTAGGCTGACGCCATGGCACTCTAGCCCAGGCAGCAGAGTGAGACTCTGTCTCAAAAAAAAAAAAAATGAAAATTAGCCCAGCATAGTGGCATGCACCAGTAGTCCTAGGTACTGGGGAGACTGAGGCAGGAGAATAACTTGAGCCCAGGAGTTTGAGGTTGCAGTGATCTATGAGGATTCCACTTCACTCTAGCCCAGGTGACAGAGTAAGACCCTGTCTCAAAAAAATAAAAAATAAAAAAAAAAAAGCTAAATTCTGTACAAAGAAAATTATTACATAGAGTATATATTAGGATTTCTGCCTCTAGGCACTGCAAATCTAAAATGGATAGGAACATCTTTATATCTACCATTTGTAATTTTAACCTGGGCTTTTAACTTATTTGAATTATGATATTTTAGCCCCAGTCTATTGAAAGACATTATTAGTAGGCTATTTACATTATTGCAGTAGCATTGATATTTAATTTTAATAGTTATATTAGTAATCTATATCATATATGTAGATTATATATGCATTTTTATATATAACGTATTAAAGACTAAATACCAATTAACTCTAACTCTGGTAATAAAGTAACTGTGGCAGTAGATGTAATATAGTTATCATAATTATTCTTCATTAACTTTTTGACCTTAATTAAATATCATCTAAGGCAAAGGCAAACAAAGAATATGCCCTATTTTGTATAAACACACAAGCACATTTTGTCCCAGAAATTATTAATATTAATCTCTTTGAGGGCAAGGATGGATAATAATTAACCAAAATTACCAAAATTCAGTAACACCAAATAACTCACATATAAATATTAAATAGTAAATATTTGATGAAGAGTAGGATGTTAAAATATAGTGATAAAATGTTTGAAAGATAAAAGTTGATTTAAAACAAAGGAATCACTTTTCCCCATCTATCATTTGATGGTGCTGTGTAGTACTTTCTTAAAAACTGAAAATATTGGCAGTCTCTTTCCTTATGCAAAGAAAATTCCATTCATGGTGACCAAGCTCTTACTTGAAAACTTTCCCTTTTTTTTTTTTTTTTTTTTTTTTGTTATCCTGGTTTTAAACCATTTAGCAAATATTTATCATTTGCTATTTACAAGATACTCTGCTGGGTACCTAAAAGAATAGGAAATATATACACTATAACCTGCTGAAGACCTTGAAGAGTTTAGAACATTTAAGTCTTCATTTATTTCATCATTTATCTTGAAAGTTATGCCCAGGTCAGATTTGTAAATATTGTATTTACATGTTTTACAGATATATCATCCAAAAACACAATTCCCAGATTATAAGTTTAAGAATGTCATAGATTTATATGTCTATTTGGTTTATTTGATTAAGAAAAAAATTCTTCAAATATGATAATTTGTTTTGAAGATATCACCAGTTTCAAAACTATAGGTGTAATTTATAATTGAAGCTATGTAAAGTAGGTTCTCCTGTTTCTTTCAAGCAGAAGTTTGGATTAAGAACGAAAGTTATTTTGACAAAGTTTACTTTTATATGCAGCAGGATATAAAAGATTTATTTCATGTGTCAACCACATGGCCAACATCTCAATAACACAAGGATCTATTAATATCTTGACTGTACACATTCAAGAGGACCAAGAAATGCCATACCTTGAGAAGACAGGTGTAAAGAGCATCTGTTTTCACTCTCTTCTCTTTTATTGCCACCATTTAGTGTGGTATGACCGTCTGGTTTATTATAGAAAACCTATTCATAATAAGTTGGTTACAGTATATAGCCTCGGTATTATTAGTACAACAATACTTAGACACCTGGTTTTAATTCATTTTCACATGGCTGCTTGTGAACTAATGATTTTTTTTCCCAATTCTGATGTTCTATACTTTCTAGTTTCATATTAGTCAAAATCGGTTTTCCTTTAAAAACATGTGTAATTATAATTTTATACCCATTTATTTTCCTTTGTTTAGTCAGATATTTATGTAATAGTCAATATTTAAAAAGAGTCTCTTGAATATGAAATTAGATGTAGTCTTTGCTCATTTATTATTATATTTCATTTTACTACATTTCTCAAATATTTGCATATTATAATTAGGAAATGATATTTTGGCAGAATGATAGATTACTTAGAAAAAGATACTTTGTGTTTCTATAATTATCTCATTCTTATAATTGAGATTTAAAACAAAGGATAATTGATATATATTAAGAAATGTTAGACATACATTTATGTTCTTTATTGAAAATGTTTCTATAAACACAAGCAAATAGGTATTACAAATGAGTCAGTTCTTCTATTTCACAGGTATATCATCCTAAATAGTTTTTATTTTCCCTAAGTAGACATTTGTATTGAATTTACTATTTATGTAACTTTTAAAATGACTATTCTGCAGACTATGACATAGATATACATGATTTTAGTCTCTTTTTCTAAGAAATTATCAAGTATGAACACATTTTAAAAACTTTATTAGAGAGAAATTTGAACATACATAAAAATAGTATATTATACCCTTATGTACCCATCTCCTAGCTCCATCAGCTCATATCCAACCCTGCTCCAATCACACCTCAAGCCACTGTTTTTTCCCATGTATTATGTTGAAGAAAATCCCAGAAATATTATTTCATCCATAAATATATTTCAGTGTTTTGTAAATGTACTTCTCTCTGAAAGATATAAATACACTTACTTTCCCCACCTATGGAAAGTAAAAATTATAGAGTTTACTATAGTTTTTAATGCCACTGTTTGCATTAATAAGTTGTTAAAATTATAATTGTAGCCAGCTGACTATCAGGAATATACAAATAATTCATTTCCTATTAATAATAAGACCTTTCTTATTACATTCTCCAGGCCAGTGTTTTCCAAACTGTGTTGTTTGGACTATGATTGTGCTATGAGCTCTTACTAGATGAACCTGAAGGAATAGGTTTTGTTGTCCAGTCAGTTTGAAAATTCTTAATACTTTGCTCTTGAATAATTAGAGAGCAGTTTCCTAAAGTCTTAGATAAGTCCTGTAGTAAAAAATCTTGTTTCACTTTGTTTAAACCCAGTGTTTCCTATAGTATTTGACCATGTACTTTTTTCTTTTCCTGTAAATACTTCTGAATGTCTTTCTGGAAATTAGTATTCTAGAAAACAATTTGGGAGACATTATTCTATCTGCTGGATAGATAGAAACAGCTGTCTGTGGACCACCTGAAGATTCCTCAGCCCCCGCACAGACCCATTTGAATAAAAATCTCCAAAGAGAGGCAGAAATGTATATTTTTAAAAACAAGATTCACAGATAATTGTGATGCCCACTTTGGAAGACTCCATGGTATTAAATTGTGGCCATCCTGCATTATGGCGATAGCCTTTCTTTATAACCAAAATCAGTAGTAGCTTACTAGGGATTATGCCTCAACATTGTGCGTATGCTTTAAATTGCTACTAAACTTTAACAAAATATATTTTGCAAATTCAGGAAGCATTTAAAAACATATTTTCCAACTCTGTGGATTCACTGTGAGCATAAAATCAATCTTAGTATATTGTTTAGGCTCTGTTCCTCACTTTGATTCATAATATAAATCCAAAACTTTTATTTCTTTACTGTATGGAATTTCAGTATAACTTAATACATATCACATCAAATATCTGTGTTAATATGAGAATCCATTCATTTTAATTAATGAATAATGTACTGTAGACCTTCTTCTTACTAGTCTGTATGGTTTCCTGAATCCTGCTCAGAATAGTAATGCTAACATTGTGGAGTAAGTTAGTTACCAAGGAGTGTCAGCTACTGTATTTGGACTGGCTCAATACAATGAGAAGAACATAATTTTATGATATTTATATATGTTGTAATTAATATGAAGGTCTACTAACTATAGTTTGGTATGTCACATATGAGAATCTCCATGTCTAAACTATGAATAGATTGATAACATTTTTTAAATTAAACATCAAAAGAAATTAATTTTCACATAATTCATGGGTATCTATATATTTGTCTTCAATAAACCCATCATCATCCACCACAAATGAATGTAATTGTTCAAATATTACTGTGTCTTCAGAGTTTGTAGCTGGCATCTGTGAAAGAGAACTTGGATTTCCAGGAAAACTATCTTCATAGGTTTCTACTTCATGTTCTTCTAGGCGATGATGATTGTAACTAAGCAGGAAATTATACCATATTGGGCATTTGATAGCAATAAAGATGAGGAGTGAAGTCATCAGTACAGTGACAACGACACCAACAAGAAAAGCCCAACTTTTCCCAAGAGGTTCATGTTCTTAAATGGAATAATGAGAGAGACAGAAAGAGGATAAATTTGTTAAATTGACAAAAATAAAATAATCACATGTCCTAATACTCACCAATATTAGCATTAGAAATGAAGATACATTATAGTTTTCTTTAGGCAAAAGTTACAAAAACTACACTAAATAAATGATATTTTGTAGTGTGGTGAAAGAATGCCTTTTTCAAAATAAGTACCCGTCTTTGCAGGTATTGTTACCTATTTACAGAAGACCATTATTGATTCATATTCGTTAAGATTTGTGACTTGACTAGTTAAAATGAAGGCTCAGAGGAGTTAAATAATTTGCACAATGGTATTTGGTAACTAGCAGAGAAGTCCAGTATTTTGTAAATCTTTTGTTGAGATAAGGAATTGTTCTTTCACATTGTTTACAGAAATTTAAAATGGAGAAAGATAATGAGAACTACTTCAGTTTATTTAGAATGACCCTTTTAGCAATATTAATATTCAGTTCTAAATAGCCCCATGAGCATGAATAAAAAAGAATAAAAATATTCGGAACCAGTACATTACCTGAATTTTTTGTTAAGTTGTTCAAAGAGCTGTTAAATGTTGAATTGCTAATGGACTGAAAGTGAATATAAAGATCTTCAGTTGTAGGTGAAGGAAATTTTGAGATGCATTCAGCCTTATGAGGTACTGTTTTGATATTGTAGCTCTTCAGGATATCTGGGTACCTACACGTGGTAATATTCTCATTTTCTAATAAACCAGAAAGAATAAATTAAGATTTATTATAGAGAATAAGAATAGTTGACATTTTATAATTATTTTTATCTAGGAGTTTTTGACATATCTGTCATTATTTAATATAAGAAAGAAACTCTTCTGTGTGCCTGGCAACACATTGAGAGAATAATACACATTTCTGTTTATCATTTTATAAACACAGCTTAAATGCAGTATCTATTTATTGTTTAGTTTGTCTATGTTAGTAAAGATTTTATGATTAAGATTATAATTACAATCTGGATCTCAGAGCATACTTTGCAGTTAAAGTAGGACACCTGTTTTCACCTACTCTCTAGGAAGTACTTAAATAAATTAATTTTATGTATTGACTTTGCTACCTTCATTCATGAAGTGACAGTATCATCTCACGTACATAGAACATTTAAATTTCTTCTCTTTTCCCCCCTTGGGTGGGGGAAGGAGAGCATCTATTTAGCAATTAGTTATCAGTATTTCTTCCTGTTTCCCTTAAACAGAAATAATTGCCTTTTCTTTAAAACATGATATGAGAGATTTTCCTGTAGTGGAACATCAAAAGCTAATCATATTTTGGTTTTGATTAAATTGAGATAGCTTACCTAATGTCACATTTGATGTGTTCAGCCAGTTCTGCAAATTGAACAGACTGCAAGAGCAGTTCCATGGGTTTGCATATAAAATTATTAATTCCAGATGAAACAGTTGGGGTACTTCAAAATAGCTTATCAAATTGCCTTGCAGATTCAGAAGTTTCAGGTTTCTTAGAGGCATAAAAGTATCAGTATTCAGTTGTAATATTTGGTTTTGGCAGAGATGTAACTGTTTTAGTTTACTTAAGCCTACAAATGCACCTAGTTCAATTATATAGATGGAGTTTCTACAGATATTTAAAATTCCTAGATTGGAGAGGTTACCAAAACTGTTATTATGTAAGACAGTGACATTGTTCTCAATCAGATAGAGCTCAGTGAGTAAAAAAAAAGTCTGCAGAACCCTTGTGTCTGTAGCATTCAGAGTAATTTGGTTATAACTGAGATCAAGTATGGTAACATTTTTATTGACATCCGCTGGAATCAAAGAATAATTCTTTTCCGTGAAATTACATTGGACTTCCTAAAAAAGAAAAAAATTAGAAATGCATTAATCGGAAATGATATTAACAGAATTTCCCCAAATTTCACATTCAAGCACTTAGACATTGGAAGGAAATCATTTTGGGAAAAAAAAAATCTATCCAATCTTTCGGTATTATAGTATGAAAAAGGTAGAGTATATGTTTTTCTTTATTGGTATAAAATACTAAAGATTAAGGAAATTCTGATACCTTCAATCAAACAGAGATTTTAGTTGATTATACAGGTATCTTCCAACTGTTATATAATCATTCCAGGAAGAATATTGGATATTTCTATTTATATATGTGGAAATTCATGGTAAATAATAATATTCCAGTGTACAAGATTACATTTGTAATGAGGACATTATTTAAAAGTATATAATTTTTAAAAATCAGAACTACCAACATTATACTTAGGGCTATTAAATAATTAAGAAATAATATCCAATATATAGCTCTCTAGGGTTAACAGCGCAAAGTTTGTTTTTTTAAAAGACAATATTTATTTTACATCAGAAATGGAGATATGTACTGAATTTAAAGAACCATACAACCCAAAGTGCTTTCCTTATGTGGATATAAAATGAAAGAAATACTACTTGTTTTTACTGAGTAGTAAACTAAGAGTAAATAGAACTATGAATAGTTTTTATTTCTTACCATTGATACAGTTAGTGTCACACCAATAATAATGATAATGCAGCAACAGCAATTTCCCTCATAAATAAGCATTTTTTAAAAAAAGTTTCCTATATTTTATTTTATTTTGTTTTTTTTAATTTTTTTTTTAATTTTGATTTTTTTTGAAGACAGAGTCTCACTCTGTTGCCCTGGATAGAGTGCAGTGGCATCATCGTTGCTCACCGCAACCTCAAACTCCTGGGCTCAAGCGATTCTCTTGCCTCAGCCTCCTGAGTAGCTGGGACTACAGGTGTATGCCATGATGCCCGGCTAATTTTCTATTTTTAGTAGAGATGGGGTCTCGCTCTTGCTCAGGCAGGTCTCAAATTCCTGAGCTCAAGCAATCTTCCCATCTCTGCCTCCCAGAGTGCTAGGATTACAGCCATGAGCCACCCCACCCAGCAGTTTCCTACATTCTAAACTGGTTTTTGTCTGGAAACAAATCTGATTTTATAGTGAAAATCCACAGATTTCTCCTTTAATCGATTTTTAAAGAAGTCAGTTTAAAAAAAATGAAGGCTGCTTTTGTCAAATTAGAATCTGACTCAAATCACAGATTTTGAAAATACACAGCTAACTAAAGAGTTAATTTTGATAGCTTGGATTTTCTTTACTTTTGTTGCTTTGAGATATTTTACTAAATGTACAGAAAGTATACCTTTGAAAACATTTTTACTACATTTATTGTAAAAACTTACTGTTTTAGAAGTCTGGCTTTTGTCTGATAATAATAGCATGGAGAAAGTCCAAAATAAGATTTTGATGAATGCGATTTTCATATTGCAGGCCTATTAGAAAAGAGAGTATTTTCATTTCAATGAGACCAGAACTTGAGATTTTGAGGACATTTTGATTTCCTTTTTTTCGTTTTTAAATCTATTTTATCTTAAAATACATAAAATGTGAAGCAAGTACATGACTATCCACGGTATCTACACTCCGATCTTAACAAACTAGAAAGCCCCTGTAGAGAATGAGAGACTTAATATTTTATAGGGTGTCTTATTAGTTCTATGATCTACTGAAAGGAGCTTTAAAACAATTGAAGTAGTTGCACATTTAAAAATTTTAATATATAAGTGCACAAAAGAAAGTCCAGAAGAATATATATTTTTGTATATGTGCATGTTTAAGTATATCCTTATATTGCTACTTCTTTTTGTTGTTGTTTGTTTTTGAGACAGGGTCTTCCTCTGTCACCCAGGCTGAAGTGTAGTGGCACAATCATAGCTCACTGTAACCTCCAACTCCTGGGCTCACTCAATCCTCCTGCCTCAGCCTCCCAAGTAGCTAGAAAGTGTGTGCCACCACGCCTGGCTAATTTTTTAAAAATATTTTTTAAATATTTTTGCTATGTTGTCCTGGCTGGTCTCAAATTCCTGGTCTCAAGTGATCCTCTCACCTTGGCCTCCCAAAGTGCTGACATTACAGGCATGAGTCACTTCCTATATTAGTACTTCTTGATTTTTCAATTTTAGGCATTATCTGTTGGTATTATTTGTTGCCTTGTAACTGTGGGATATGAGAATCTTCAGTTCTCTTTTAAATAATCCCTACCTTCATTTCCAACACGTCAAATGTATACTTACTATGTCTTCATCTCCTAACATAGTTAAAAATATTTTTAGAATTTGAAAGATATTTTGGCTAGAAATAAAATTCTAGGTAGGAAATAATATCCCTCAAAGTGTTGATGGCATTGCCCTGTTGTCTTTGGGTTTCTAGTATTACTGTTAAGAACTGTGATGCCATGTCACTAATTCTTTATACTTTCATGTAACTTGTCTCTTCCTAACTCTCAAAGCTTTTATAATCATACTGTATTCTGAAAATTTCATGATCCCATGTCTTTATGAGAGTCTGTTTTCATCCATTAAACTGGGTACTTGGTCAGCCCTTTCAACCTGGAATCTATGTCCCTCTATTCTGGGAAATTTTCTGAATTATTTCACTGATTGATGATATTGATGATTTATTTTCTTCCTTCCTTCCTTCCTTCCTTCCTTCTTTCCAATCTCACTTCTCTTTGTAGAGCTAAATTAATTGGGTGTCAGACCTCCTGGAATGATTTTCTGATTTTTTTTATCTTTCATCTCTGTGTTTTTGTTCTGCATTCTGGGAGACATCCTTGACTTTATCTTCAAACTCTTTTATTGAAGTTTTCTTTTTCCCAACTTTTTGATTCTGAGAGATGGTTTTTGCTCTCTGAACATTTTCTTTTTTTTCTTCTTTTTCTTTTGTTTTCTTTTTTTTTTTTTTTTGAGACAGAGTCTCACTCTGTTGCCCGGGCTAGAGTGCCGTGGCATCAAGCTCACAGCGACCTCAAACTCCTGGGCTTAAGCAATCCTTCTGCCTCAGCCTCCCGAGTAGCTGGGACTACAGGCATGCACCACCATGCCCGGCTAATTTTTTTCTATGTGCATTTTTAGCTGTCCAGATCATTTCTTTCTATTTTTAGTAGAGACCGGGGGCAGGCGGGGCGGGGGTGGGGTGTCTCACTCTTGCTCAGGCTGGTCTCGAACTCCTGACTTTGAGCGATCCTTCCGCCTCGGCCTCCCAGAGTGCTAGGATTACAGGCATGAGCCACCACGCCCGGCCTCTGAACATTTTCTTTAGTAGTATCCTGTTTTATGAATGTATTGTCTTTTCTTGTGCCTTTTTTTGTTTTCTTTTTCCTTGAATAAACTCTAATGTCCTCAGGTTGTACTTTTCCAGTTTATTTTGCACAGTGTTCTTTATATTGAAGGTTTTCTTCATATGTCTGTTAATATTTTGTTTGGGGCTTACGTATGAGTGTGGGGAACTAAAAAGCTGGTTGGAAACTGCGTTTGCATGGGTCTTAACTCTAGACCTTACCGTAGCGTAAATCTGTTGGACTCTTTCCTTGGGGAATCCCTAAATGTCATTATCTTTAGGTCTTTTTTCTTGGGCTAGTTGGGCTCCACAAAATGATTCTTCTAATTTACTGCCTGAACAGATAAGTCCTGGTGGCCATCATTCTGTTAGCTCAGTGGTGAAAAAGATAGGTTTATATCAATATTTAGTATGTAAACTTTAACTTAATATCAGCAGTGCCCCTATGCTCACTTGTACCTAGTGCCCAAATTCTCTTTGTTTTATTTTCTCCAGAGGGAAAAAAATCCTCTTATCTTCTGCTAGAGTAGGGGAAAAACATTTCAGGCTGGTCAGAGGCAGAGAAGAATTAGCTCCTCCTCCTCTTCTTCCCAGTATACCTGGTGTTACCAATTGCTGGGCCATTTGGAGTTTTTGCAGTATAATTCAAGTGGCCTCTCAGCTTTTCCCATTGCAGGCATGGGAAAGTTTTTCTTTCCTTGTCAGATTCCATGTAACTGTTAGCTTTCCGGTTTCTAGGTTTTATTGCTGTTGTCCCCTCTTCCATTCTCCTTGTTCTTGTGAGTTTTTACTCCTTTTTATCTTTTATTTTCATTATATTCAGGTTTTAGACAGAGTTGAAAGTTAATGGGTACATTCAACATGCTATCTTTACCTGGAAATTGCCATTTATTGGAATATACTCTTCTTGCTAAATAGTTACTGTCCATTTAATCATTTTATTCATGACATTGATGTTTCTTGTTCTTTACCTCTTTTTCTTAAAGTCAGCAGTAGATACCTTCTGCAAACAAATTATTTGTTTGAAAGAATATGAATATATCTTGTCATCCTTAGGGGTCTGCAAAAATAGTCTTTTGAGCCTTATTACAGCATTTGTACAATTAGTTATTTATAATTTCTTAAGGAAAGTTTATTCCATCAGAACAGGAAGTAGAAAAACTAATCAGAGTGAGCAGGATTCCTTTCAGGTTACTAAGTCTGTCACCTCATTACCAGTGAGGAATTTATTGCTGTTTCAATGCTGGTCTATTCTAGTCAACTTTCTCCATGCCTTCAATTTATTGATTTGTTTATGCTTATTCCCCTTCTACTTTCTCCCTTTACATAGTTCAATTGAATTTGTTAAAAAAAAAAAAAAAAGCTACTCTTCCTCCTAGATTTTATACAACTTGGGTGCAGAGCCAGAAATGAATTCAAACTATCACTTATTCCAGACTATTGCCCACAGAAGGGTATACTTAAATCACTTACAAGGTATTTAATAGTCTACCTGTGTTTAATGATCTCTAGGAGTAGGTATGCAGCCACTTCAATGGTTTGTTTCAGTAAGTGGTGTGACGTTCTTACTGATGTCTCTGGTGGGATACAGAAGTGAGTGAGGAGAGGTGAGTAAGGGACAAGTACTGTTTTTTCAGAAATAAATAAGGTAAGGTTGGTTAAAGGAAGCAAATAGACTACAAAGAAAATTAACTGGATTTAAGTGAAAAGTTGATGTGAAATAGAAGCAGGTGAGGAAGGTAATGGAGGTGAGGCAGGACTATGAGCCTATATGGAAGTGGAGACAAGAGGATGGTCTTTTATTATATTTATCGTCTATTTAATACTAATAATTGTTTTCTCCAGTGTGCTAAAATAAATAAAATTATAAGGATTAGAAAAGGGTTCTGTTTTTCTTCTTTCCACTTGATAAATTTTAGAATTAGAAGCAGTATATACTCAGCTCAAGGTAGATGCTGTGCAAGAAATCATTTAACAAACTAAAACATTACATCTAAACCTTTGAAATACACCATTTGATCCACACCATCCATGAGGGTTTTCACATATTTTGTGTCTTTTGAGAGGGGAAAGATTGAAAAAGGGGATGAATGTTGACCATTATAACACAATAAATTTCCAGACAAAAGCATTTGTTAGCATTACCAGCTATCTTTAAAAAAATCAAATTTGTAGGAAAGCTAGCCAGTAGATTATGCAGAAATTGTTCATTAGTCAGTGTACCCTATTCAAAAAGTTGATTTAAAAAGAAGACAGTTATTGTTGCCTTTTTCTCCTTTTAGAACTTTTTCTCAACTTGAAATTTATTTTGAAATGATATTTTAGTTTCAATTTCGTGATTACTTAGGAATAAAAATAGAAAACAAATGGAATATCAGTTTCTTTTAGTTATTTCAAAAAATTAAATGCCCTTTTACACAGCCTAAAACCTACATTACAGGGGGGAAAAAAAGAGCTTTACACTAAGGAAATGGTAGATATTGAAAAGGAAATAGTGTTCTTAATGGAATTTGAAGTATGAGTTTCTTAGGAACTTTTGGTTATTTATTTTATATGATTATTATATGCTTTAAAATAAAAAGATACTGTAATCTTTTTGGTTTTGTTAAATAAAATCTATGTGTAGTTTTATCATTGCATACTTTAGATATTTATACCAGAACTCAGTGTATTTAGAGTAGGATATTAATAATTCACAATTAACTTCACTCCTGTACTTGACCATTTTATAGATTCGTTTTGAAAATTTAAAAACTTTTTATAATGGAAAATTTCAAGGAAAAAACCTAAGTAAGGAGAATAATCACCCAGCTTCAACAATTATCAATTAGTGGCCAGTCTTTTCTTCATCTTGTCAATTTGTTTTTAGGTTAATATCACTTCAGAATGTTCTGTGATTAACATATTTCAAAATAGAAAACCTTGTAAATTTGATTGGCTAGAAAAAAACCCTTTTTTCCCCCAAAAGAAAAATAATGACTTTGTATAGCATAACTTTATTTGG
The DNA here is from genome assembly GCF_041146395.1 of Eulemur rufifrons. Lineage (NCBI taxonomy): Eukaryota > Metazoa > Chordata > Mammalia > Primates > Lemuridae > Eulemur > Eulemur rufifrons. The sequence continues at coordinate 246,070,427 of NC_090989.1, forward strand.
GAAAGATTCTTTGTCCATGTTGTAGGTGTGTATTATTTCTGAGACAGACCATGTGAAAATATAATCACACTTTCTGTTCCTTCCTCACTTATTAAAGGCGAAGATTGTTGTACAGATTTTACAAGCTTAAATATGATTTATTTTCTTAAAAAAATTCAACAACAATCTCAAACATATAAATGTATAGGAGCTTACCTTTTTACTTTTTTCTTTCATCTGAGACTGGTGTGCTGAAGCAGTTCATTCTGTTTCTTCTAGACCATTTTTAAAAAGTATGTCATATGATTGCATTTCACTTTGTTTTAACCTTTGTACCCAGTAAATGGGTGATTAAAAAAAAAAAAAAACTAGACTTCCTCAGCAAAAGATTAACTAGAATAGTTTCTTAAAGTTATCTTTGACTTTTTTAGTATAACAAGTAAGGCAGTTTGCCTAACATTTGGGTTTCCTAATTACTCTTGAAAAATTTATTAAAATATTAACAATTTTACTTGTTGATTTAAAGTGTATAATATTGAGAATGCATACTTTTGAAAGATAATTGTTGCGAATGTAATTTGTGTTAATCCTGAAGGTACTTTGTGCATACAAAGATTCAAATTGAAAAGATACCACCAAGTTTTATATTCCCTTTAGTTTCACGTTTGTTGTTTACTCATTTTTATGACGCCATCATTGATGCTTTTACTGCCAGGTTGTAACACAGAAGCAAAGTGCTCAAAGCATCAAAAGACCTGACGTTATATGGCCTTCAGAAAATCAGTCACCTTACTTACACTGTAATTTTTCTTCTGTGAAATGGGATACTTTACAGCATTAGTTCCCATCTAACTACATAGACATAGTAGGAAGAAACATTGTTAGTGGTGAATAATCAAACTTGGAATAAATTCCAAAAGATTAACTCCTTTGGTCTTCAGTATCCCTAATCTATGAAATAAAGAGATTGAAACAGACAATATTTTGTGCCTGAAAATTCGATGAGCCCATATACCTGTACCAGTTGTATCAGCAGCAAACACTTTCGTTATACTGTAGTAATTGAGGTTCAAAGTGAAGTTATCACTCCCTGTCCAACAGTATGACAGAAATAAATTGAAATCCCAGATTGTCTGTTTCATTATGTTCATCTTTTATGTAGTTATTATGAGGTGTTTTTTGTAGGGAAATTTCTGAGTTTAGATTGTTTATTCTAGTAGTAGGATATGAGAGTGTAGAGTATGTAGGGGGAATATGTGGCTCTATGGTGCTTACCTGGTGATTGTGAAAACTGTAGAAGTTGATATCTATGAGTGAAAGAGAATAAATAGTGATAGATTAATCAGATTTTCAACCCCAAAAGAGAAATTTGATTTGGGGACTGAAAATTTATGTTCAGTAAAGTTTTTTATATGTAAATCTTTAAGTATTTAGACAAGTGGCGTGTCACCCATTTCTTTTTTTCAGAGTTTTCTCTACCCTATCAGTAATTGATCTTGCCTAGGAAATGAGTGGCAAATCATTGATATTTCTTGAGATTATATGGTAAAGACGGTTATTGCTTCTAATTAATTTCACTATTTTATATAACTATATTTATAATGTTTAAGTTATGTTTTTAGGGAAATTTAGCATTATTATTTTATAATGCTAAAATATAGCAATCGTCTGTGGAATAGCCAGACTATTGGAATAACTAAAGCAGTAGCTAAAAGGGAATGTAAACATAGCATATTATTAATCTAAAGCTATTTTTAAAATCAGATTGCACTACAGGTCTCCCTATTCCCCAGTCAGCCAGAGCTGCATTGCTTTATATGATTTATATGGAAAACTTCCATACAAGATTTTATTTGGTCAAAGAATTCTGTGGCTAAAAAATACTTGAAAGCCACAATTATAAAACTTAACCATTTTGTTTGTTTTTTGAGGGTATGATAAGAAAAAGTGTAAGTGCAGCCTCACATATACAAGGTGTTAAGGATTTTCTATGATAATCTTTGTGATTTCTTAGTAAAGTAAGGTGGAGAGTAAGGAAATAAAAAGACTTGGGGATGTAGAAGAGAAATGTGTAAAATAGGTCTGTGCTGATGGGGACAAATTTTGTATAAGATAGAATTCTTTTTATACACATATAAGGACTTTGCAGTCACACACTATAGTTGAATATCTTTAAGTACACTATTAAATTGAGTCTGTGACCTGGGTAAAATGATTTGATGTTATTTTCCTCAGTATAGTAACAGGAATATAACATGCTTTTGATTTCAGAAAAGAAAAACAAATTAGAAGTGTAGAAGAAGAAATTGAACAGGAAAAACAAGCAGCAGATGGCATTATAAAAAATATGTCTCCGGAAAAACAAGTCAAATATATAGAGATGAAAACCACAAATGAGAAATTGCTGCAGGTAATATTAATTACTGCTGTGTGCTAGGCATATTGTGGTCTTGCTACTGAAAAGTATGGTTTGAAGATTGGCAGCATCAGTATCTCCTGAGAGCTTGACTAGACTTACTGATCAGACTCTTCATTTTAACAAAGTCCCCAGCAATTCATATAGACATTTAAATTTGAGAGGCACTTATCTCAAAACTTCATTTTCTTAAGCTTCTTAATAACCTAGCATTTACTATAATTATTTTTTGTTTAATTCTATGCATCCTTCATTTTTGCACATCATAAAGATACATGAAAACACTTGCATTTTTATGGACTTTAAATAGAAACATTAAAAGGCCACATAGACAAGAGTCATATAAATATTTACTTTCTTTCCTTTTCTTCCCTAATAAGCAGCAAACCTTTTACCTGCTATATCCCTGATTTGAATGGCTATGTTCCCTAATCATATTGCATAAATATTAATTTTTTACTTTAATGTTTTTTATTGATACATAATAATTTTACATATTTGTGGGGTACATGTGATAGTTATTATATATACACGCATATAAGGTGTAATGATCAAATCATGGTAATTAGGATATCCATCACATCAAACATTTATTTTGTTGAGCTGGAAACATTCCAAATCTTTTCTCATAGCTATTTTGAAATATAGAGTAAATTATTGTTAACTATAGTCACCCTACTGTGCTATCAAACACTAGACTTTATTCCTTCTATCTAATTATATTTTTGTAGCCATTAACCAACCTCCGTTTATCCGCCCTCCCTCCAACCCTCCCCAGCCTCTAGTAACCATCATTCTACCCTCTACTTCCATGCGATCAACATTTTAGCTTTCAAATAGGAGTGAGAACATATGTTATTAAATAAGCAATATAGGAATTTAGGTGCCTGCTGAGGGGTAATTGAGAATCCTCCCAATGTTCAGTCATTATGGTGCCTTTTCATGCCCAGATGGCCCTTAACTAAAGAGTAAGCAAAGAATTAGACCCCATGAATGCCAAAATGAATATAGTTTTAGTTTCTCAGATATTCCTTCACTGACAACTTAGTATAATTTTTTATTTCAGATAAGATTTATAAAATACCATGAAGCATTGAAGAAAGAATATTATAGAAATGCCAAAATACTACCAAAATATAGTTAATCTTGTACAGGGATTATGAACAAATAATCATTTTAAGGGTCTTATCCTAGTAGTGAACCATGTTTATATGTGTATGTGTGTTTGTGTATATGTTTATGTAGTATAGATCTTGGCCTTAAGAGAAATTTGGCAAAAAATATGAAAATATGGTTAAAAATCAAAATTAAAAATCATAACTTTAAACAATGACATCATTCATTTGAAAACTTCTTATGTTTGATGTTCTCAGAACACAGTAATGATTCACTGTGAAAACATCTAGCTACCTTTGACAAGCTCATGAAATTTTTTTGAAGGTAGATGGCAAGGTTTGTGGGAATAATGACAGAAATTGGCAAAAATAGAAATAATGAAATGTTAATAAATTCTAGTCAAAATGCAAGATACTGGTTTAAGATGTTTATAAAACTTGCTTAGTCACATCCATATTTGAAATGTTGACAAATGGAAAAACAAATTATTCTTAATGTAATTCGTATTTATATTTACTGTTTTTTTTCTTTAGGAATTAGATACACTTCAGCAACAACTAGATTCACTGAACATGAAAAAAGAGAGCCTGGAAACTGTAAGTATAAAATCAAGGAAGGGTTCTTAATACTACTGAGTTACAGAAGATAATTCAGCCAAATATTTTAGTAGAACTCATTCAAGTACATATTTATTTAGCAGTGTACTAACATAAGTTCAATATTTTTTATTCTGGACCACAAAGATCCTAGTTTGGTAATAAATTAGATTTATTTATTGAATGATGGCCTGGTACAGTGGCTTGTGCCTGTAATCCCAGCACTTTGGGAAGCTGAGGCGGGAGAATCACTTAAGGGCAGGAATTTGAGACCAGTCTGGGCAACATAGTGAGACACTGTTTCTGGAAAAAAAAAAAAATATTAGCTGGGTACAGTGGCATACCTGTAGTCCTAGGTACTCAGGAGGATGAGGTAGGAGGATTGCTTGAGCCCAGGAGTTTGAGGTTACAGTGAGCTATGATCATGCCACTGCACCCCAGCTTGGGTGACAGAGCAAGACCCTGTCTCTATAAATGAATGAATGTATGAGTGAGTGAGTACCTACTGTGTACAAAACAAATCATTCTGCCCTACTGGAGCATGCAAATCTAATGGCAATTTAAAGACACATATACCAGAGACTGAAAACAAATGAGGAAGAGAGAAGAGTTCATCACTTTAAGGAAGTTAAAGTTTGCATTTGTTTTCTTATTCATTTATTGAAAGCAATTTTTAATTCATAGCACAAAACATTTTATGGTTAAAAAAATTGAAAAAAATAAAGGTAGAAAGTATGTGTTTGGTTTCTCTCTTTCTAAACAGAACTAGAAAGACATTTATTAAGTGCTTACTTTGTGCTTTTTTGAGCTTTTTGCACATATCCCCAAACGTAGGCATTTAATCTTCACACCAATCCTGTAATCCCATCTTGGTTTTAGAGTCGTGGAAAACCTCAAATGGGGTTCATACTTCGTATGCTGTCTGCAGCTTTTTTTTCACCGTAACATGCTATCTTGAATGTTTATTCATATCAGTTCTTAGAAATCCGTCTCATTATTTTAAAGTACTGAATTATATTACATTATATCATTATAAAAGCCTTGTAGAAGAAACAGTGATTATTGTTTTCTGGGATTCTAAACAATGCTCCAGTGAAAACATACATTTTATACAAAGTTATATTAATATATCATAAGATTAATTTCTCTCATTTTGTCAAACAGTATACCCACTTCTAAAATGTTGTAAGATTGCCAAATTGCCTTTCTTTTTTTGTTGAGCTGGAGTCTTGCTCTGTCACCCAGGCTGGAGTGCAGTGGCATGATCATAGCTCACTGTACCCTCAAACTCCTGGGCTCAAGCGATCCTCCTACCTCAGCCTCCCAAGTAGCTGGAATTACAGGAATGAGCCACCATGCCTGTATAATTTTTTAAAACATTTTTTGTAGAGATGAGGTGGGGAGCCCTTACTATATTGACCAGACTGGTCTTAAACTCCTGGCCTCAAGTGATTCTCTTGCCTTGGCCTCCCAAAGTGCTGGGATTACATGTGTGAGTCACTATAGCTGGGCCCCAAATTGCCTTTCAAAAAGGTTGTTCCAGTTACTACTCCAAGATGTAAAGTATGAGAGTTCTTATTTTCCCCTGCACTCACTTACAGCAAGAATTGTCCAACTTTTTCCATTTTTGCTAGTTTAATAGGTAAAAATTACTACCTTGCTTTAATTTTCACTTATTTATGCATGAAGTTGAGTATCTATTTATATCTTTGTTGGCCAATTAATTTCTTTTTCTGTGAACTACTTTTTCATGACCTTGGCACTTCAGTATACTGTCTTGTACCTCAAACTTGGCTTGCCTTTCCTGATTTCCTGTAGATTCAGGTAGATGTCATGATGATAAGATTAGGAGCAAAATAACATGAGTTTAAAAAAATTTACAATATTCTCAAATCAAGATAACATGTCACTAATTCTATTTAACTTTTGACAGATCTATTTGTATTTATTTATTTAGGACTTGTTCTTCAAGAAAACATGTCAGATAGTGGTCAGTCAACTGATATTTATTGGATATCTACTTTGTGTTCACTACTGTGTGAAGTATTAGGTCATGCTGATTTAGTTCACAGGGGTGTGAAAAGATCAGGTGAAGGATAATCATGAGCTTGAGTCTTCAGGCCCAGTGTTTTCAAGATGCAATTTGAACAAGTCTAGAATTGTTAGGCAAACAGGAGAAAATACTATGAAAAAGGAAATAAAAATATTTGCATTTCTTCTATATGTATTTTATCATCATGCCTTTTCTTTATCTTATCTGAAGCTAATCCATTGCTTGAGCTATATATTTAACTCATTGCTTATAGACTTTCAAATATTTCCCTTGTCTACTTTTTCCTTTTTTTTTTTTTTTTTTAACAATTTCTTCTTTTGTTCTTTCAAAAAGAGGAGGTCTTCCCTCTTAAGAATTTGGTTTTTATCCTGTGAGCCTGGTTTCAAATATCATTGTTAACTCCTATAGCTTTGTTAATTTCAAAAAGTTATTTAGACCTCAAATCTTCAGTTTCCTCATCTGTTAAATGGAGATGATAGTACTATCTTGTAGAGTATTGCTTTGAGTATTAGAGATAGCATATAAAGAACATAGAGTACATTGCCTGGCATAGAACAAGTACTCAATAAATAACAATATCTTCAAATGTCATTTTAATCATTACCACTGCCCCCATTCCTAGCTTTTGTGGTTATCTAATAATTTTTTTTCCTATGAACACACCTTATCACAAGTTATAAAATTTTTATCACATCTTTATTTTCTCTTTGGGAACCATAGAATAGTGGTGAATACACAGTAACTGTTATTGCATGTGTTAGTTCCTAGTACTGCTGTAACAAAGAATCACAGACTGGGTGGCTTAAAACAACAAAAATTTTATTTTCTTACAGTTCTGGAGACTAGAAGTCTGAAATCAAGGTGTCAGCAAAACCATGCTGCCTCTGAGACTCTGAGTAGAGTCTTTCCTTAACTTCGTCCTAGCTTCTGATGGTATCCATCAGTTCTTGGCATTACTTGACTTGTAGCTGCATCACTCCAGTCTCTTCCTATGTCATCACATGACATTCATTCTGTGGCTCTATTGTGTCTCTGCTCTTCTTATCAGGATGCCAGTCATATTGGATTAAGACCCACCCTAATCACCTCATCTTGACTAAATCTTCAAAGACACTATTTCCAAATAAAGGTCAAATTCACAAGTTTAGGACGTTAAAACTTCAACATATCTTTTTGAGCATACAAAATTGAACCTTGTGGAAAAGTATATATGTGACTTACTCAGGGGAAAATATCTTTCCTTTAGACCTGCGGTCCCCAACTCCCAGGCCGAGGACTGGTACTGGTCTGTGGCCTGTTAGGAACTGGGCCACACAGCAGGGCAGGCAAGCGAGCAAGCGAGGGAAGCTTCATCTGTATTTATAGCTGCTCCCCATCACTCACATCACTACATAAGCTCTGCCTCCTGTCAGAACAGCTGGGGCATTACATTTCTATAGATGCAGGAACCCTACAGTAAACTGCGCATGTGAGGGATCTAGGTTGTGGCTCCTTATGAGAATCTAATGCTTGATGATCTCAGGTGGAGCTGAGGCAGTGATGCTAGCGCTGGGGAGCAGCTGCAAATACAGATTATCATTAGCAGAGAGGTTTTTTTTTTTTTTTTTCCTTTTGATCTCCCATTGTAGCAAAGGAAGAATAAAAGGAGGGGCACAAAAACGTAGCTCTCAAAGGACGAACAAAAGGAGGGGCACAAAAAAGTAGAGGTTTGACTGCACAATAAACGTAATGCACTTGAATCATTCTGAAACCATCCCCCGTGCCCCCATCCCACCCAATCCCTGGAAAAATTGTCCATCATAAAACAGGTCCCTGGTGCCAAAAAGGTTGGAGACTGCTGCTCTAGAGATCACGTTATGAACTTTGAATCAGACATCATATTTAAAGTTGTAGATATATTGTTACATTTTCTTTATTTTCCATTGGCAGACATGTCCTATATTTGTTCAAGTCTTATATTTAGAAAATAAAATAAACTATAGCTACCAACTTCTTGTGAATCTTAGACTAAAAATAGCTTATGAGAGTATACAGGGATTTATTTTTATTCTTCCTGTTTAGCAATGGGCTTTATAGCATTATTGAGTAGTAAAGATATTTGATATCTATATTTAAAGATGCTGGTAGTTTAAATTTATCCTTATTTTTGTAAACTGAAACTTATTTGAGAATAATTTTTGATAAAATATTAATTAAAATTTTCCCTTTTTTGTTTTCTTTAGGAAATAGCACACTCCCAGGTAAAACAGGAAGCTGTACTGCTGCATGAAAAGCTTTACGAGTTAGAATCCCATCGACAGCAAATGATTGCAGAAGATAAAAGCATGGGATCTCCAATGGAAGAGAGAGAGAAATTACTTAAGCAGGTAGGAAAAAACAAATATACTTTTTTTAATATGTCAGGTTTTGGTAAATGTGTTGATTTGTTTTATTTACGGAATATGAATTGAACAGAAAGCCAGTAAGTTTGTCTAAAAAAAAAAAAAAAAAAGAACGGTAAAAAGTTAGCTTTACCTAAATTGATGTGAAATACTTGATCAAGAAACTCTAAATAAAAGTCATTTCCTCACATAAACTATTTTTTGGTTTAAATTCTCATACATATGGTCTTTGTGCATATTTTGGCCATTATTTCATGTTTTGGATCCTTATTAGGAAAACTTGAAACTCTAAAAGGTCATTAAATATTTAGATAATCTTACTGAAGATATGCTTCATTATTCGTTTTGAGCCTTGTATTTAGAAAATGAAGTGTCCCAAGGCTAATGACTTTTTGTTGTTATTACCATCAGTGCCTCCATGAAGAGAGTAGAATTAAAATATCCTATGAAATTATGATATGTCACAAAGCTGTGTCGCACGTATTCAGTAGCTTTCTTCTCCAGCCTTGGCTTCAGTTTAGCTAAGTTATAATTAGCATGTTGTTTATCTTGAGACACCCTAACTATAGGGCCCTTAGAAGAACTGCATGTATATTTGGATGCAGCTCCAGTAAGGAACTCCTTTGTGGTCTTAGATTGAGCCCAGTTTGTTTAGAAGAACCTTATGGATCAATTCAGTGACCATTTAAATGTTAGAATCATTCTGGAAAGGTTTTAAAACCTAGAACCTCTGGAGTTCCTTGGAAAGAAATCAGTAGAAGCTGGGAAGGAAAGAGTGATTTTATGGTAGGTGTATTAGATAAAATACAGAAAGGCTAGTTAAATTTGAATTTCAGATAAGCAATGAATAATCTTTTAGAATAAATATATATGTGAAGATGGTACGGAAATTCCAAATATTACTTGGTATACCTGTGTACTCTAAAAGTTACTCATTATTTATCTGAAATTCAAATTTAACTGGACTTGCTAAATCTAGAAACCCTACCTTGGGAAGACAAGTGGTCTCAGAAATCCTAGATTTTTTTTTTTTAATTTATTTTTTTAGCATCATCTGGGAACTTGTTAAGAAATCCTAGATTTTTATATCAATGGATCTAGGCCTGAAGATGTGTTAACTTCATGCCACCTTGTGGATAGGTATGGGTATATCAGTTACTACCTTTTATTTGAAAAAGAAAGGAATCTGAATAGTTCCTTAGTGATGTTTCCTTATCTAAGACATAGGTTTCAAGAAAGAGACTGGGTTTGACATTTTAGTACAGCATACTCTAGAAGGAAATTGTCTTTAAAATAGTCTTATAATGGAGTTATTCTTTAAATATTATTTTGTTTTTATGCCTTAATAGGTTAAAGAAGATAATCAGGAAATAGCCAGCATGGAGAGACAGTAAGTACCTTTATACTAGGACATTTTACATCAATTCTTCATCTTTTAAATTACATTCTAGAGGAACAAGAGTGCATATTGTTACAGGAATTCTTTCTTTGGTTCACATTGTTAATGTTGATACAGCTTTCAATCTTACAGTTTTAAATATTTCTTTAAGTGTTTAATTAAGAGCCATTGCATAGTATAATTGCTTTTTTAAAACAGCTTTATTAATATATAATTCATACCATGTAATTCACATGTTTAAAGTGTACAATTCAGAGCTTTTTAACATATTCACAGAGTTGTGCGACCATCATCCCAGTCAAGTTTAGAAAAGTTCAGTTACTCCAATAAAACCCCCACCCCTTCACCATCATCTTCCTCACCCTTCTTCCAGCTCTAGGCAACTAATAATGTACTTTATGTCTCTGTAGATTTGCCTATTCTAGACATTTCATATAAATGTAATTTTATAATACGTGGTTCTATGTGGCTGGTTACTTAGCATAATGTTTTCAAAGTTCATTTGTATTGTAGTATATATCAATATTTCATTTCTTTTTACTGCCAAATAATATTCCATTATATAAATATACCATATTTTATCCACTCATTGGTTGATAGATATTTGAGTTGTTACCATTTTTTAACTATCATGAATTATGCTATTATGAACATCCATGTACAAGTTTTTGTGTGGACATATGTTTTCACTTCTCCTGTGTATATACCTAAGAATGGAATTGCTGGCTCTTGTTGTACTCTATGTTTAACTTTTTGAGGAACTGCCAGACTGTTTTCCAAAGCTGCTGCACCATTTTACATTTCCACCAGCAGTGTATGAGCGCTCCGGTTTCTCCACGTCCTCACCAACACTTGTTATTGTAGTATCTTGTTATGGTTTTGATTTGCATTTCCCTGATGGCTAATGATGTTGAGCTTTTTTTCATGTACTTATTGGCCATATGTATATCTTTGAGTAAATGTTTATTCAGATCCTTTGCCCATTTTTAAAAAAATTTTTAGTTATGTTGGGAACATAATAGCTGTATGTGTTTATAGGGTACATGTGATGTTTTGATACAGGCATACAATGTGCAATAATCAAATCAGGATAATTGAGGTATCTATCACCTCAAACATTTATCATTTCTTTGTTTTAGGAACATGCTTTTAGTTATTTTAAAGTATACAATAACTTATTATTGACTATAGACACCCTATTGTGCTATTAAATATTAGATATTGATCATTCTACCTGACTATATTTTTATACCCATTAACCATCTCTACTTTATTCCCCCTGCCCCTGCTACTCTTCCCAGCCTCTGGTAACCATCATTCTTACTCTCTATCTCCATGAGATTAATTAATTGTTTTAATTTTTAGATCCCACTATGAGTGAGAGCATGCAAAATTTGTCTTTCTGTGTTTGGCTTATTTCACTTAACATAATGTTCTCTGGTTCCATGCATGTTTTTGCCAATGACAGGATTTTATTCTTTTGTATGGCTGAATAATACCCATTGTGTATATGTACCACATTTTCTTTATCCATTCATCCATTAATGGACACTTAGGTTGATTCCAGATCTTGACTATTGTGAATAGTGCTGCAATAAACATGGGAGCTTTGCCCATTTTTTAATGAGGTTATTTGTCTTTTTATTATTGAACTGTAACAGTTCTTTATATATTTAAGATAGAAGTACCTTATCAGATACATAATTTGCAAAAAGTTTCTCTCATCCTGTGGGTTTTTTCACTTTCTTGATGGTGCCCTTGGAAGCACAAAAGTTTTCAGTTTTGATGACATCCAGTTTATCTATTTTTTCTTTTGTTGCTTGTGCTTTTGGTGTCATATCTAAGATGCCTAATCCAAGGTCATGAAGACTATGCCCCTGTTTTCTTCTAAGAATTTTATAGTTTAGCTCTTACATTTATATCTTTGGTCCATTTTGAGTTAATTTTTATATATGATATGAGGTAGGAGTCCAGTTTTATTCTTCGTTTGTGCATATCCAGTTGTCCCAGCACCATTTGTTGAAAATTCTCTTCTTTCCCCATTTAATTATCTTGGCACTATTGTTGAAAATCAGTTGACCATAGGTATATGGTCTTATTTCTGGACTCACAATTCTAGTTCATTCATATATATGTCTATCCTTATTCTAGTACCACATTATCTTGATTACTATAACTTTACAGTAAGTATAACTGCTTTTCATTAAAATTCTAACTCATATAATCTTCTACTAATGGTGGATTTTCCCTTATTTTCTAATTTTTGAGACTAATTTGCCAACTTAGTTTAGTTTATACAAACCTACAAAAAGAAGGTTGTTAAAGATTTTTTACTTTCTTAATATTCTAAATCAAACTCAAAAGAAGGTTGAGAAAGGTTTTCTGTTGAAGTCAGCCAACCTAATGTTCTCAGAATATATTTCTGCTCCAAATAGGAATCATAAAAAAAGTCTATAAAAAGATTTTTCTCTCTAAATTTATAGTATTGTGCTCAGAAGAGGGCATATTAGTTCTAGATATTGTTTATGCAACTTAGAAAAGATATCCTAACATCATTAAGTGTTTTTACTCAATGTCTACATTATCCTTATAAATTCATTAAAATATTTTCAACAGGCTAACAGACATAAAAGAAAAAATAAGTCAGTTTAATGACGAAATTAGACAACTTGACATGGATTTAGAGGAACACCAAGGTAATATTTCTTGTATTTTTATAATATAGCTTAACAGATACATAGCAGTATTGGTACAGTATTAACCAGTATCTCAGGGACTATTTAACTACCCAGGAATTATTATTTCTTTATGACATTACTAACTTTATACTAATACTAAGTGTTATAATACTAAGTATTATAAGTAATATTAAAGCAATTTTTTAAACTGAACAAAAACTTGAAATGGTTACATAATGATAAGAACTTATATAGTTTTGCAAAGCAGTTTTTTATAAAAAAGTAAAATCGTTTAAAGTGGTTATAGATTCTTAAGTTATACTAATTCAATATGGGCAACTGTTAATTTATGATGATAACTGGTAGCATTGGAGGTAAGAATCTAATCACAGATATCACAGATAACCCAGAAAGAATTAATTCCCCAGCCAGGCCCAGTAATGAAGTAGCAAGCACTGATCATCCTATTCCTTCTCCAGCTTTCCCCAGTGGTGGAGTTTGAAGAACCAATGAAGGGACTAGAACACTTGAGGGAGCTTGGGGTCTGAACAAGTAAAACATCTATGGCAAGGTTTGGGAGCCACTTATGTGTGCTTGGTGGAAGAGGTTGGGCATTATAGTTTTCTAGTCAGCTTCTCCCTAATAGGGGAGAGAAAAATGGGTTTCCCATGGGACTTTAAAAACATTTTAAGTGCAAACCAGTTAATATACTCTTGGATTATCAAGAATTGACTGTATATTCTTACACGTTAGGTATGGTATAAACAAGTGTGCACATACATGTATTCCTAGTTTCGGTAACAAAACATTCATAGTCAGGGAAAAGAATGGTCTATTCCTAAATTAAGTTTTTAAATTCAGGTTTAAGGGTTCTGTATCAGTTTTATTTATACTTTTTCTTGATTGTGAATGATATCATTAACTACTGTTGATTGATTACATAATTCCTGGGCTGGGCACTTTGCAATCTTTGGAAGAACGCTTTGAAACCTTGTTAACCCATTTTATATATGTTGAAGCTCAAAGAAGTTATGCAATTTACTCAAATTCCCCCAGCTAGTTAGGAGTAAAGGCCAGATTTAAACCAAGATGTCTTTGCCTCAAAAGCCTTAGTTCTCTTGCCTAAACCTAAATTTGACTTTCTGATATGAAGTATTGCATTTCTGAAGTAAAAATGTTCTTATGAAATACTTAAATAGTTTTATTTACCTATGGCTACTGATAGCTTTACATAAGGCAAGTAAAGGCAGACAGACTTTAAGTCCCAGTTATTAGGTAAGTAAACTTGCCTGAGCTTTAGTCTTCTCATCTGCAAAGTTAATACAATGGTCCTATCTCACTAAGATTTATGAATTAAATGGCATACACAGCAAGGTAGACTCACAATAAGTTGTTAAGACTAAGGTCATGTTATTTTCTTTTTAAAAATATTTATTTATTCATTTTCATTGACAAATAAAAATTGTATATATTTCTTGTATACAACATGATGTTTTGAAATATGTATACATCGTGGAATGGCTAAACTGAGCTAATAAATATTGATATATGTATTACCTCACATACTTATTTTTTGCAGTTAGAATGTTCAAAGTCCACTCTCTTAGCTATCTTCAAAAATATACTACCTTGTTATTAACTATAGTCAGTATATTCTACAACAGATCTCTTGAACTTATTCCTTCTAACTGAAATTTTACATCTTTTGACCATGTTATTTTCTTTTATGAAATTATTTCATTGATTTTGATTTATGTAGATCTAGTATTCTAGACTTTATTAATATATGTAAAACTATTCTGAGAAATCTGGTAATGTTCTTGATTTTAGATCCTTTATAGGATACATTCTAAATAGTTTTCCTAAATCTAGATTTCTAACATTCAATTTCTTTCCATTAAAATAATGTATTTGTGGAGCAACAATTTATTATTACTTACTAGTTCTAAGACAAATAGAATGTTTTGAATTTTAGCTTCCATTTCCTTTTTGTTTTCTAACTTTTGTCCTTTTTTATTAATGTAGAAAAAAATGATCTATAATGCGGTGTAATAGTGGCAAAAAGCATTTATAGATAAGTATATATATAAATACATGTGATATATAAATACTGTACATATGTATGCTTGTGTATATATGTGTATGTGTGTGTGTGTGTGTGTGTATATATATATATATCATGCATTCATTTTCATTCTTCTGCTACACTGTGATCATCCTAGACTATTGGTACGACAGCAGAGGGGGTTTTTGTTAGAAGGTTACTTGTTAGAAGGTTACTTGTTAGTTCAGGACCTCATTATTTTTTGCCTGAACTATAGCAGTAGCCTCTTAACTGGTCTCCCAACCTCCAGTCTTACCCCTTCCTCAGATTCTTCCACCAAAATGCTGCCTGAGTGACTTATATATAAAATGTTATTCTGTGTCATTCTCCTGCTTAACAGTGGTTTCCCATGATGTACAAAATAAAGCTCAAGAATTTTTGCATGCCATATTATAGTAGTCCCTCTGTAATCTGGCCTCTACATCATCAGCCTCCCCTCACACCCCTCATCATCTCTAGCCTTATATTCTGATGAGAATCTAATTTTGGCTCTCCATACCTCATCCCCTTACTCTGTGTCAAACTGTTTCATGCCCCAACTCTTTGCTCATATTATTTGTTCCCTTGTCTTGAATGTTCTTTTCCCTTTTATTTACCTTACTCAATTTTCATGCTTTAAGATCTAGCTCAGGTACCCTCTCATTCAGCATAACTCTAACTTCCTTCTCTGACCTGTTTCTGGGCTGTGCTAAGTGAGCAACCCCTCTCCCTGTTATCAGAGCACACCATTCATAAATATATCACTGCATTCACCATATTATATTACAATTATCTACTTATGTGTTTGTCTTCCCCTCTTAGGCTATAAGTCCACAAGGACAAGGGACAGTGTCTTACTCACTTTGGTAACCTCTTTCATCAACACAGTGTCTGTGAAAGCAAATACTCGTTAAATGTTTGTGGAATGAACTAAACAATTCATATTTTACCAAAGAAAGAGTTATAGAGTGAACTAAAGGTGAAAGTAGGGCTCTAATCATTTCTTTGGGCTCTCTAGTTTTAGAATGTAAGTATGCACTCTTCCCCAGAGAGAGCTTGCCTGCAGAGGTTCTATTACTTTCTAAAGGATTTCCACCTTGGATTCATGTTTTCTAATAAAGCAGTGGATGCTTATCTGCATCTGCATTCTCAGCAGTTCCTTGATTCAAGATTGTAGATGATCCATTCCTTAGTATGTGGATGATAAGTTATTTTGGCTTTCTGTTCCATACTTAGCTCTGTCCCCTGGCTTTATCCCATCTTTGGTCCCTTTTTATTCATTCCTTATGTGCTACCTGGCATCTTCGATTAATGGCACGTGTGTGTAATCCAACTAGGTCACCTTTTTGCCTTGTAGGGTTTCTGGTTAAGATGGCACATAAACCATTAATGATGTTTATACATGTCTGACTTTTTTAGGAGTTGCTCCAACCTTTCAGTTTTCAAATAAATTTAAAATTTATTCGAAAAATTATTTTAAAAAATATTTACATAATTCATTCTAAATTCAAAAGCATCCTTGGATACTGGGTTAGGTACAATTATGTTTTTGCTAGGTGTTAATAGTGACCCCATAATCCAATAAACTTCCTCAATATATCATAGTTATTCATTTTGATAGATAAAGTTATAATTTACCAGACATTACATTAAATAATTATGTCTCAAAGTTAACTAAAGGAAATCAGTTAGCAGTTATTTGGGTATGTTATGAAAATGTTTATTGTTCCTAGATGCTGAGTTATTAGTCTGTGTGACAATCTGCAATAATGCAGAGAAAATCCCTATAGTACACTTAGACTTTTGACCAATTCTTTGCTGTTAAATATTTAGTCCTCATAATTGATTTTTAAAAATAAAATCTCATACAGAAAATTTTCTTTATAAGAATATCTTTATCTTTTTTAAACTACAGGGGTATTTGATTCTATCATGTTAAATATTTGCTAGACTTCACCCATATAGTTCTTCTTTGTTGATGGATAGGGTAATTTTGTTATATGGGTTCCAAATTTATTTAGGTATAAATATGTACACTATTTTATATTTTAGTGGGGAAGGAGTTTTTTTTTTCCTAACTAGGAACAATAAGAAATAGCTCTAGGGAAAGTCATATGCTCAGAATTTGGCTATAAACTCTGAATTATTAGTAAAGCAGAACATTATTGGCAGATGCCATGCTACTTTTCATAAAAGCCTGAATCCATCCTAATTTCTCCTTTCTCAGTTGAAATGCCAACAATTGAATATTTACGTAAATACTGCTTTTTAAAATGCTGCTTCTATATAAGCAAAGGAAATTAGTAGAAAAAGCATTGTTGCTCTGAATAAAGTAGAACATAAAATAGGCAATAGTAGCATATGTTATCACTAAACACAAAATATTATTTTCAGTAAAGATCTTTTTGTCCTTAAGACTTACTTCTAACATATAGCCAAGAACCTTTTTTTTTTTTTTTTTTTTTTTTTTAAATAAAGATTGAGTCTTGCTGTGTTGCTCATGCTGGAGTGCAATGGGTATTATGGATATTCACAGACACAATTATAGTACACTATGGCCTTGAACTCCTGGGCTTAAGTGATCCTCCCGCCTCAGCCTCCTGGTATTTGGGACTACAGACACTACACCCTGCCTTGTTTTTGATAAGATATTTGTTGACTAAGAAATTTTTTATTGTCACCACAAATTAATAGTACCAAGTTTATATCTCACGTTGAAGTTCTATCATACAAAGTAAATAATGTTTCTTGGTCCACTTAGCTCAAATCAGGCCCTTGCTTTTACTCTTTACTATCTTACATTAAATAAATTCTAAAAAGAAACTTATTATTATGACACATGTCAAAACCTTTTATGGAGTAGGAGCACAAAATAAATGATCAGTCTTCTATGCAAAATTATTGAACCTTTTGAAATCAGGATGGTCCTTAGCTTTACCCAATGCTGGCTTAGGTTTCGGCTTTCTCAAGACTGCTGTTAGTTACCACTTCTCCGTCTGCTTTCAGCATCCTGAATCTTATTGCTATTATCTCCTGCTCTATTTTCTCCATTGCTGGGAGTCTATACCTTTAAAAATTCTTTTGACTATATTTTTAGTGGTGTTTGGAGGAGTATCAAAATTAGATGTGCATGTTCAACTGGCCACCTTTACCAAGAAATTACCAATTATAAACTTACTTTCCTAGAATTTCTAAGAGTATAATCACCTTGAAGGTACTTCATTTTACTATTTTTTTACACGTGTGTGTGCGTGTGTTTTGCCTCAAATGACTATTGTCATGTGCTTTCATTAATTTGAGCAATAAGCCTCAATATATAGGGAGATCATCCCTTAATGCTTTTTAAAAAATTTCCTTAAATTAGTTTAAATCATTTTAAAGACTAAGATTAATTTCTCTTTTAAAATCATGATTTTTATATATAAATCTGCTATGTTATTGTGAAAAATTTAAGCAGTACAAAAGTGTATAAAGTAAAAAAGTCATCTTTCTCCTCACACTCATCCAAGAGTTCAGAGGTAATCATTGTTTATAGTTTGATGTTTAACCTTTTAGACGTTTTTCTATACATTTACAAACTTTTTTTAAGTGGGCTAATACTATATAGTCTGAGCTTGAGTCTTTTATTTATTTATTTATTTATCAGGATATTATGAAGGTTAGGGTTACATTTTATGACTTTGCCTCACCCAACCAAGGATTAGAGGCATGCCCTTCCCCTCTACAATGTTCACCGCATCCATTAGTTGTAAGTTTACTCCTCCCAACCCCCTAATCCCCAGAGAATATTACTACTGTGTGAGCACCATAGTGTTTATCAGTTAGTGCCAATTTGATGGCAAGTACATGTGGAACCTATTCTTCCATTTTTGTGATACCTCACTTCGGAGGATGGGCTCAAGCTCTATCCAGGAAAGTATAAGGTGCTAGATCACTGTTATTTCTTATAATTGAGTAATATTCAATTGTATACATATACCAAATTTTAATAACCCACTCATGAATTGACGGGCACTTGGGTTGTTTCCACATCCTTGCAATAGTGAATTGTGCTGCCATAAACCTTTTGGTGCAGATGTCTGTATTACAGAATGCCTTTTGCTCTTTTGGATAGATGCCTACTAGTGCTATTGCTGGCTCCAACGGTATTTCTATTTTTAGCTCTTTAAGGTATCTCCAAATTCTTTTCCAAAGAGGTTGCAGTAATTTGCGGTCCCACCAGCAGTGTAAGAGTGTTCCTGTCTCTCCACATCCTCACAAGCATTTATTGTTTTGGGATTTTTTGATGGAGGCCAATCTCACTGGAGTTAGGTGATATCTCATTGTAGTTTTGATTTGCATTTCTCTAATGATTAGAGATGTTGAGCATTTTTTTATATGTTTGCTGGCCATTATTCTGTCTTCTTTTGAAAAGTTTCTGTTCATTTCCTTTGCCTATTTATTGATGGGGTTGTTTGATTTTTTTCTTGTAGATTTTTTTAAGTTCTGGAGTCTTTTCATTTAACTATATACATATAATGTACATTCTTCCATATGAGGATGTCTACTTCATTCCAAGAAGTGTTAGAGCACAGTGGTCAATGTCAGGGCTCTAAAGCCAGACTTGAGAATGGTGCTTGGTACACATTAAGCACTTCTGATAACGATTAGCTACCATAATAGTTATATAGTATTCGTCATATCTACAATGACATTTAGGTTGTTTCTAATTTTTTACAACCAAGAACAGTGATGCAGTAAATATCCTTGTACATTCATGTTTATTAATGTATGTATTTATTTCTACAGAATAAATTTCTAGAAGTAAAATTTTGAATAGAATATTATTTATATTTACAATTTTGATTGGTTTTGTAAATTTCTTCCCAGAAAAGGCTGTACATTCTATACAACCAAAAGCAGCATGTGAAAGTGTTTCCCCACCAGTGCTAGCTATTATAAATTTCTTAGTTTTTCTCAGTCAAGATATTAATAATATACACAACTCTGACAGTTCCATTGTTTTTTCTCTGATCTCAAAGGCCTAAATTTGTAGTACTACCATGATCCACAAGATGGGGCTAATTTTCTGAGCATCTGTATATATAAACGGCCTGACAAAGTTAACAAAGTATGATCACAGTCACATATTTCCCCAAAAGAGATTATTGTTTGTTTTACTGACTAAAAATTATTCCTTTTTTTGTAAAGGAATTTTTCCAAATATGCATTATATTGTAAAACTAAATATTGTGTGATGATTATTATTAATATTATTATTGTTTTAGGGACAAGGTCTCTGTTGCTCAGGCTGGAGGCAGTAGCACAATCATAGCTCACTGTAGCCTCAAACTCCTGGGCTCAAGTGAGCCTCCTGACTTAGCCTGCCGAGTAGCTGAGGCTACAGGTGCACATAGCCAAGCCCCCATGTGATTATTAATATATCATAGACATATAAATATCTAACTGCTACAGTGTGATAAATGTGTTATAATAGAAACACTGGATTACTATCCTAAATTCTAAATAAATTTATTGCAACTTTATAATTTCTATGCATCTTTCAAGAATAATAAAATATAAAATATGATACTTTCTTTGATTTGTTTGTCAATACTTTCCTATACTCAAAGTTCCAAAGCATAGGTTAGGAGCTTTTATTCTTTGGTTATGTCAGATAAAATAAAAAATTTAAGGGCAAAATAGTTTTGTTTAAGAGCACATATTCTGTAACTAGAATGCCTGGATTCAAATCCACACTCTGCTGCTTTACTGGCTGTTTGATCTTGTTTATCTTTTCTTTATCTAGAAAATGTTTCCTTCTCTTTAAAATGGAAATAATAACAGTGTCTATCTCTTAGGGTTGTTATAAGGATTAGATGAGAGAGAGAGTATGTGTGTGTGCATGTGTGTATGACTCAGAATAGCACTCAATTTAAAATGTACTCAGTATTAATTATTGGCTGTTATTAATGCTATTAATTTATAAACTGAAAAATAACTTTTTTGGAGATATTCCGCAAGCGTATATTATAAAGTACTTTTTCAATCAATGTTTTCTCCAGGATATACAAAATAATCTGTTTAATTTCAAAGTGATTTTTCTTCTGGTATCTGAGATTTCAGATGGCATCTATGCATTGCTCTGTGGTTTCTCAATATACAGCCAATGAAAAAGAGTGAATTGTTATTGTTCCCTCTAGAAATTGGTTAAACTGTACTTTGTACTTTCATTGGAATGATGGTATTATCTCTGGACTCGGAGCATCAGCACCATATGAAACTTCTTAGAAATGCAGATTCGTGGGCCCCGCCCCAGACCTCCTGATTTGGAACCCTGAAGATTGGGCTCAGCAATCTGTGTTTCAATACTCCTTCTTGGTGATTCTGATGCATGTTAAAGTTTGATAAACACTACTTTAGAAAATAATTACGGACCTTATCTTATGCTTGGTACATGCCAAGGACTACAAGGTATACAATGTGATTTTATTGACATTACTCTGTTGAAACAAACTTCTACGAAGTCATTTTGTCTTTTTTAGAAAGGATGAGGCTTTTAGTAATAATTTAACTTTTACACATTTAGAAAACTATTATAGTTTTTAAAGTGCCTCCCATCTTTAGAAATGGAATTGTCTGACCTTGTTTGCATAGCTGTAAAGAAACTTTTATGCCAAAATTTAAAACACAGTTGATCCCTGAACAAGATGGAGATTGGGGATGATGACCCTCCATGCAGTTGAAAATCCAGGTATAACTTTTGACTCTCCCAAAACTTACCTACTAATAGCCTACTGTTGACTGTAGACAGTTTTACTAAGAAAAAAAGAAGACTCAGATAAAATCAGAGAGAAAAGGGAGACATTAAAACTGATACTACAAAAATTCAAAGGATAATTAGAGACTGCTTCAAGCAACTATATTTCAATAAATTGGAAGACATTGAAGAAATGGATAAATTCCTAGACATATAAAACCTACCAGGAAGAAATCTGAACCAGGAAGAAATCTGAAATCTGAATAGACCTATAACAAGAAGTGAGATAGAAGCAGTAATAAAAAGTCTCCTTTCAACGAAAAGCCCAGATTCAATGGCTTTACTGCTAACTTCTACCAAATATTCAAAGAAGAATTAATACCAGTCCTACTCAAATTTTTCCATCAAATTGAGGAGGAGGGAATACTCCTAAACTCAATCTATGAGGCCACTATCACCCTCATACCAAACCAGACAAAGACACAACAAAAAAAGAAAACAATAAGCCAATATCTTTGATGAACATAGATGCAAAAATCCTCAACAAAATACTAGTAAACTGAATTCAACAATACATTTAAAAGATTACTTATCATGATCAAGTGGGATTCATCCCAGGGATACAGGGATGATTTAACATATATGCAAGTCAATCAGTGTGAAACATCATATCATCTGAGTGAAGGACAAAAACCGTATGATCATTTTATTGATGCTGAAAAAAAAGCATTTGATAAAATTCAACACCCTTTTATGATAAAAACTCTCAAAACATTGGGTATACAAGGAATACCTCAATATGACAAAAGCCATATTGAGACCTGCAGCTAGTATCATATTGAACAGGGGAAAAACTGAAAGCTTTTCCTCTAAGAGCTGGAAGAAGACAAAGATGCCCACTTCCGTCACTGTTATTCACATAGTACTGGAAGTTCTAGCTAGAGCTATCACACAAGGGAAAGAATTAAAGGGCATCCAAATTGGAAAGGAAGAAGTCACATTATCTTTGTTTTTAGATGATATGATCTTATATCTAGAGAAACCTAAAGATTTCACAAAAAAACTATTAGAACTGATAAACAAATTCAGTATAGTTACAGGATAGAAAATCAACATACACTTTGGCTTCTTGGCCTAGAGGTCTGATTCTCCCTTTGAGTGTCATAATCAGCATACAAAAATCAGTAGCATTTCTATATACCAACAATGAATAATCTGAAAAAGAAACCAAGAAAGTAATCCCATTTACAATAGCTACAAATAAAATAAAATACCTAGGTATTCCTTAACTAAAGCAGTGATAAGTCTCTACAATGAAAATACAAAACATTCATGAAGGAAATTGAAGAGGACACAGAAAAATGAAAGGATATTCCATGCTCATAGATTACAAGAATCAATATTGTTAAAATGTCCTTAGCACCCAAAGCAATCTACAGATTCAATGCAATCTCCATCAAAATACCAATGAAATTCTTCACAGAAATAGAAAAAAATAATCCTAAAGTTTATATGGAACCACAAAACAAAAACAAAAACAAAAAAAAACAACAAAAAAAACCAACAACAAAACAGAATGGCCAAGGCCATCCTGAACAAAAAGAACAAAACTGGAGGACTCACAGTACCTTATTTCAAATTATACCAGAGTTATAGTAACTAGAGCAATATGGTTCTGGCATAAAAACAGACACATAGACCAATGGAACAGAATAGAGAACCCAGAAATAAATCCACACATCTATAGTGAACTTATCTTTAACAAAGTTGCCAAGAACGTACGGTGGAAAAAAGACAGTCTCTTCAATAAATGGTGCTGGGTAAACTGGATATCCATATGCAGAAGAATGAAACTAGACCCCTATCTCTTGCCATATATAAAAATCAAATCAAAATGGATTAAAGACTTGTATCTAAGACCCGAAAATATGCAACTACTAAAAGAAAACTTTGGGGTGACACTCTAGGACTTTGGGCTAGGGCAATGATTTCTTGAGTAATACACCAAAAGCACAGGCAACCAAAGCAAAATTGGACAAATGGGATCACAGTAAGCTAAAAAGCTCTGCATAACAAAGGAAATAATCAACAAAGTGAAGTGATAACCCACAGAATGAGGGAATACATTTGCAAACTACACATCTGACAGGAGATTAATAGCTAGAATATATAAGGAGCTCAAACAACTCACTAGGAAAAAATCAAATAATCCGATTTAAAAATGGGCAAAAGATCTGAATGACATTTGTCAAAAGAATACATGCAAATAGCCAACAGGTGTATGAAAAAATACTTAACATCATTAGTCATCAGAGAAATGCTAATCAAAACTACAGTGAGATATCATCTCAACCCAGTTAAAATGGCTTTTATCAAAAAGGCAATAATGAATGCTGATGAAGATGTGGAGAAAGGGAAACCCTTGTACACTGTTGGTGGGAATATAAATTAGTGCAGCCACTTTGGAGAACAGTATGGAGGGTCCTCAAAAAACTAAAAATAGAACTACTCTGTGACTCAGCAGTTCCACTGCTAGATGTATATCCAAAAGAAAGGAAATCAGTGTATTGTAAAGATATCTTCACTCTCATGTTTATTGCAGCACTATTTACAATAGCCGAGATGTGGAATCAACCTAAGTGTCCATCAGTGGATGAACGGATAAAGAAATTGTGGTACATATACACATGGAATGTTATCCAGCCATAAAAAAGAATGAAATCCTGTCATTTACAACAATATGGATGGAACTAGAGAACATTATTTTAAGTTTAATAAGCCAAGCCCTGGAAAACAAATCTCACATGTTCTCACTCATATGTGGGAGCTAAATATTAAAACAATTGATCTCGTGGAGACAGAGTAGAATGATTGTTATCAGAGGCTGGGAAGAATAGCAGGGTGCAAAAATATAGTTAGAATGAACAATATTTGTTAGCACAGCAGGGTGAGTGTAGTCAACAATGAGTCATGGTATACTTTAAAATAACTAAAAACATGTAATTGGAATATTACTAACACAAAGAAATGATAAATGCTTGAGGTGATAGATACTTCAATTACCCTGATTTGATTATTACCCATTATATACCTGTATCAAAACATTGCATGTACCCTATAAATATATATAACTATTATGTACCCATAATAATAAAAAATTCAAGATTAAAAAACAATATCTCTAGCCTATAAGCCCTGAGTCAAGAGAACATCATTTGACGCCAGAAAATAAAAGTGTCAGATGAACTTTCTTACAGTGAGAACAGAGATGGTTGTGGTGGTGCTCAGCCCCTTGGTCATCTCCGTTACTCCACTGGCTGGCAACAGCCAAGAGTATTATAAAGCAACGGTGTCCTTTCTGCAGTAGCCCCAGTCTTTTGTAATAGTCCATACCCATTTCTTCTTTCCTACCTGAGAGGGGGAAAAGAATTTACAGTGTACATTTTTGTGTACTTGTCTATTAAAATATAAATTGTTTAAAGGAAAATATCTTATTTTTTCTGTAATTCCCATGTTGCCTGATAAAGTGCTTTGCTAATATGGTATTTCCTTTGTAAAATCCTCCTGAACACTTTTATACATTTGGTTACCATAGCACTTCATATATATTAATACTTCATTGAAAGGATGTATCAAAAGTGTCAAATATTGCAGAGTTACAGCACTTATGTTGCATTGAAACTTTTTGGTTTTGCACACCTAATAGATTATAATCTAAGCCCTTGGAGGATAGGGTGGGAACGATCTTGTTCAATTTGATATTCCCAGCACCTATTACAGTATCTGGCACATAGTAGATATTCAGTAAATTTGTATGGAATAAATAAATGAATGTAGAACTGCAATCACCTCAAATGCTCAGAATTTGAGGTTCTCTACACAATTACCCTCATTTTATTATTGTGTCCTTTTCCTTCTTCCTTGGTCTCCTTATTGTTGATCCTATTACATCAGACCCTTCTGCTTACACCTCAGTTTGATACAGTGATTCGCTTCCTTCTATGATCTTATCCTCTCCTGTGATATTGAATCTAAAGATAGATTTGGTAACAGACGTTATGACTTTCCTTAGGATTGCCCACATCTGTACATTGCCTTTTATGGGCAGCTCAGATATTAATAATCCACAGAGAAGTCACAAAATGGAGCAAGCAATTCACTACTGTCCTGACCACTCTTCTTTACATCAGTGATACTGGAGGAAGGTTTATGATGCTTGGGAATCTAGTGAGATACGTGGGAGCTCCCATCTAATCCAGCTGGCCAGTTATGCAGCTGCAGACATTGACCAGATATGTCTTCCAGCTCAATCTGTTGGCAACTAGGAGAATGGATTTGAGGGGAGCAGCAGAGAGGAGTCTCCCAGGTGACTGACGTGAGTGATAAGTGGGTGGTGAGGATATCCAAATGTAATAGAGAATAAAGAGGGGTATAGATTTTGAAGGGGAAAACTAATGAGTTTGATTATGGATATACTGAATTTTAGGATGTCCTAAAGAACTTCTAAATGAATATATGTAGTAAGCATTTGGACGAAAGAATCTGAAAATCAGGAAATAGGTTAAATTTGAGAGTTCTTAAAGCGTTAAGAATCAGTGAGGTTGCCATGGATATAATATAGCATTAGAAGTCCATTAAGAGCAGAACTCAGTATTTAAATGAAGAAGGGAGTGGACCTATGAAGAGAAGACAGAGAAAGAATGATCTGAGAGTAAGAAAACCCAGAAAAGCCTCCTCTCTACCCCTAAACAAAGCAAAAACAAAACATAAAGGAAAACAAAGAAAATTGAAAGGATGTATCAATAGTGTCAAATATTTCAGAGTAAGGTAACTACAAACTACCTTTTGGATTTGATAACTAAGTAGTCATATAATCTTACTGAGAACAATTTCATTGGAATAGGAGGAAAAGCCTCATTGCAGTGTCTTGAGGTCTAAAAGCAAGATGAGAAACTGGAAACAGCATGTGTAGGTTCTCTTAAGTTTCTAAGAAGAAAGATAAGGCAGTAGTTAAATCCTTGTAAAGCCTAGGAGCCAGGCCTTCCTCCTAATCCCTTAATGCCGACCAGTCTCATAAGAGTGGAATTTCTCAGGCAGTCAAAACAAAGGAACTAGGACTTTCTTAGAAACCTAGGCCATGGAAGGTTCAGGAGATCCTAGCTTTTCTGCCACTTCATGTGTATTATGTAATATTTAAATGCACATCTCCCTGCTATCAGGGTATCCCAGATCATGTGTGCTACAAGCTCTAACTCTTTCTCTTTGTTTCCCACTGAAAAAACATTGCGGTAAGGTAAGTGAATGGTGACATTGTTATGGGACTAATCTTAATCCTGTGCATAGTGTATTTAAAAAAAAAAATCATATTCAAAGTTTGTTATTAATAACAAATTACCTCATGCTTTTTCTTTACAACTAATTGTGTTGCATATTCTCTGAGACCATTTTTGATAATTTGAACTGCATAGTAGCTCGGTAAAGTTGTTAATGGATCCCGAGCTTTCTGAGTGGACCCAGTGTTTCTCATTGGTGCTGGGTATACCCTTGCTAGCAACTCACGACCACTAGGTATTTACTGGCCTTAGACAGTAGCTTTCACTTTCAGCTTTTTACTACCAGTAATATTTTGGGGGCCTTGACATAAGATTTTCTTAGTATCAACGCAGTCAATGAATTTGAGAAAACTATTTTCAAACTAGAAGTCAGAAAAACTGTCTGCTGACCCAGGTCTCTGACTTTGCCATCAACTTTGTGTATTCGTAACTCACTTACCACCCAGGCAAGTATATGCACAGATGAAAGTCTATGGCTTCTTGCTTCCTGCAGCAATTAGGGACTCCACCCCCACTATCTTCATCCATTTCTTAACTTTACTGATGCTCTATCCAGAGCTTGTAAAAACTCTATACCTTGTAAGAGGATACAAAGAACACAGACTGACCTTTGGGGTTTTAGCCTCTGGGCTCCATCTGTTGGCTCTTGCATTTTCTTGGAACTCTCACTCCTAAAGTCTTTCTAGACGCCAGCTCCTAATCTGGAACTACCTTAGGAATCTCCAGTCTGTTATTCTCTTTATCCTTGCTCAGTATCATCTTAATAAGCTTGTTTAGTTTCTCTAGAAGCTAAGAACTGACTGACTAGGGTGAAGAAATCAAAGAATGGAGCAAGCACAAATTTAGTCTGCTTTCTCTACCTGGGATCCTAGGTACACAGGGCTGCAGCTATCTTGCTATCCAGGAGAATAGCCATGTGCCTTCAAAGCTGTTTTTGTTACAGTGAAATCCTGTTGTCATAAAATAATGATCCACCCCTACTAATGGTCTTTTTGTGAGGCTAAGATGTCAAGATTTCATCCATCTTTCTGGGCCTTGGATTTTTGTTCCTTTAGACATATTTTCCATGTTTACTAGACTCAACATGTCTAAAACTGTTATAAGCAGCTGCTTCTTCAACCTTCTCCCGTTTTCAGTTAATACCACTATCTTCTTAGATGTCCAAGCCAGAAACCTGGGAATCATACTTTACTCCTCTCTCTTTAACCCTCATCGAAATCCATTCACTTTGATTCTTAAATATCTGCAAAAAAACCACTACCTTCTATCCTAATTAGCACCACTCTACTCCAGGCTACTTTCATCTTTCACCCGGATTACTGTGGCAACTTTCTAACTGGTCTTATAGCCTCCAATCTTAGTTCTCTTTTATTGTGCAGACCTGAAATATTTTTCAAAAATGCAAACTGATCATTTCATTCCCCTGCTTAAAATTCTTAATAGTAATTGTCCTTAGGAGAAAGCCCAAACTCTTTAACATGGGTCTTATAAGGTATTTCATAATCTGCCTGATCTTTATGCCACTTTCTCAATTCATATTCTCTGTCTCAGCCATATCACTCTTTCAGTTTCTTGTGCTACCATATTCATCTTCACATCCAAAGTTTTTCCTGGTAATGCTTTGACATTGGCAGTTTCTGTATTTTGACCAAGTGACTTTTATTCATTCTTTATGATGCATCTTAAACATTACTTCTTTAGCAAAACTTTCTCTGCATTTCTGAACTAGATTAGTTGCCCTTGTTGTGTGCTCCTGTAGCATCCTTTATTTTTCATATGATAGCACTTAGTACATTTTAATTATATTTACTTGGCTTGGGGTTTTTTTTTTTTTTTTTTTTTTTTGGAGACAAGGTCTCGATCTTTTGCCCAGGCGTCATTATAGCTCACTACAGTCTCAAATTCCTGGGCCCAAGTGATCCTCCTGCCTCAGTCTCCCGAGTAGCTGGGACTACAGACGTGTACCACCATGCCCAGCTAATTTTTGTATTTTTTGTAGAGATGGGGTCTCACTCTTGCTTAGGCAGATCTCAAACTTCTGGCCTCGAGTGATCCTCTTGCTTTGGTATAATTACTTGCTAAGTCCCTGGACCATAAACTCTGTGAGAGAAGTTACTCTGCTATGTTGCTTGTCATTGTGAGCTATTCAAAGATGGAATGGATTTTCTTGGGAACTTATGTTTCTTGTCACCAGTAGTATTCATGTGTAGATTGAATAGTTCCAAGTTGAGAATGGAAAGCCTTTAAGTCTTTTCCAAACAGGAGGTTGTTTTTTGAATATTCAAGGCACTTGTATATATCTGCTTTAAAAGACTCTATAAGTCAATGTAAAATAATGTTATCTAATTGGAAATATTGAATATTCAATGACTAATGGCATCTAATGAACCTAGGAGATATTTCTAATTTAGAGCACTATGTCTGGAATTGTTGAAATTAATGTTATATTTTGTATCTCTTACAGGTGAAATGAATCAGAAATACAAGGAGCTAAAAAAAAGAGAGGAAAATATGGACAGTAAGTGATATTCTTATAGATAAAAGTATTATAGTCTCAGATTGCTGTTCCTTTATGTGAAATCAGAGATCTCATTTTGGGGACATATAATGGCTCATAAGTGCAGAAGTGTGGACATTCAAAGCATTTTGCCTTGAAGAATAACTAAATTTCTACTATAACTTAAGGATGAGTAGATAATTCTAAAAAGGTATATGTATATGTATGTATAAGTATTTGCATGTTGGAGATAGATTCTAAAGCTAGCACTTATTATATTCTTAGTCTGTATAGAGAGAACCTATGGACTACTTACTGATTGAACGTTGAATGTTCTCTTTTACATGCTTCACTTTGTTCACCTTTAATATCTTTCACTTTTATTTTAATTTTTTATAATACTTATTATTTATTAGCCCTCACCTCAGATTTTGTTACTACCACCAACTGCAATGTTAGTAGCCTTCTGTTACAATTTTTTTCACTTTAAAAAAATAATCTCACCTTTACTTTATAAATGGATCATCATTTAAACTTGTACATTCATAAATTTTTAGAAATTGACACATGTTATCTATTACTGGTTTCCTTTTAAGTTATCATTTTGCTAAAATCTGAAATTTTATAGATCTGAAATTAATTGTTGCCTTCATAGAGGCATGCTATAAAACGGTAATTGTCAACTCTGATTTCACAACATACCAAGATTTCTTTAGAATCTCAGCAAATACCAGAAATTATCTCAAAATTAATTCTTTGTTTTGTTTTTTGAGACAGTCTTACTCTGTCACCTGGGCTAGAGTGCAGTGGCATCATCATAGTGTCAGGTCCGGCCCATTGGTGGACTATTGTCCTGGTTCTTTGGCTCCTTGCTTGGAAAATTCACAAGCAGAGCCAGTATGATGGAGTAACCACAGACAGGAAGCAATTCCACACAAACAGCTTTTATTGCAAAAAAGAAGGGAGCTATACAAAGTGAGGCTACGTTCCAGAGAGTAACGCGGGTCAGTCTCCATGAGTAGAGAAAGATGTTGAGGACTCCCAGGTGGTTTCCTTTTATTGGCCTAGTCTGGGGAAGGGCTTATGGGAGCTGTGGGATGTTACCAGATGATTGATAGACGTGATTGGCAGGTGTTCTTATAACAAAGTTGCAGCTCCACAGGTGTGTATGCCTCAAAACCTCAAGTTCCCGTTTTCCTGCAGTCTCTGCCCACCCCCTCCTTCTCCACCTCTAGGAACAACCTTCCTGGTCTGTATCTGCCACCTTTAGATTTGGTTCCTGCCTAGCAATAGTACACTGAATCCTCAAGCTCCTAGGCTAAAGTGATCCTTCTGCCTCAGCCTCCCAAGTAGCTGGGACTACTGGCACACACCCCCACACCCAGCTAATTTTTCTACTTTTTGTAGAGATGGGATCTCAATCTTACTAAGGCTGGTCGCAAACTCCTGGCCTCAAGCCATCCTCCCACCTTGGCCTCCCAGAGTGCTAGGATTACAGGTGTGAGCCACTGTGCCTGGCCATTGTTTTCTTTTCTTTCTTTTTTTTTTTTTCAAAAAAGTGGTTTTGGTAAAGGAGAGAGTGTAAAATTAAGGAATGATATGACTCCATAATATTGGAAATCATTAGATGCTACATAGTATGGTATCTGACACTTAGGTGGCACTTAATAAATGTTCATTTAATGAATGTGTACCAAATGAATTAAAGAAATTCCTATGCTATAGAATCTTAGAATTGGAGGTCACCTATCCTAGATTTCTTTCTGTGTCTTAATTATGGCTTGTTTTCCTAACAAAATACTTCTGAAAGAGAGTATTCATGTATGCCTTTGTACGTGTAAAAATCTCATTTGACTACATAATATATGATCAATGCATTGTAGAATCAGGGTAATCACACTTGAAACCTGAATTTAAGATGTTCAAGTAGGACATTAAAGGAAATTCAGTTTTTAAAAAAATGTTGATTGTGTCTTCTCCTACCATATTCAGATAAAAAAAAGTTTTCTTGAAGACTGTTTCAATTAAAAAATATATTTAATGTATAAGTAGGAAAAAATATAATGGAAATCCATTACAGAAGGCAAACCATTGATGTTTATTTCATGCTAACAGTAAAATTATTTTTAACTGAAAGGTTTTATTTTTTTTCAGAAGTTCCATAGAAATACGTAAAGACTATAAATAGGAGCAATTATGTGCGAGTTCTATGCTAGACAAGTAAAAGGATTGCCTAGAATATTTATTTATAATCTGAATATATTTATTTAGTTGAGATTAATCTAGCATTATAAGTAAAATACTCATTTTCAGATAAAATAGGTATTTAGTAATATTCATTTCAGAAATAAAGTTAGTGGCCAATTATAGATGTATCAAGGAGATCCTATGTAAAAACAGATTTTTTTCTCATCTCCATATTATCAGCTGTTTCTTTTGATCCTATATTTATAATTTTCTAATTTATTGATATCAAGGTTATAGCAATTAGGCTTTCAAAATTTGACAGTGTGTGGAAATGTTCTTATTGAGTAATTACCCTTGGGTTAATAAAAAATTAAACAGTGGTAGTTTAAAATTTATATTTGCTTTGAATTTCTAAAAAGTACTCTTAAGACCTACAAATCAGAATTTATATAGTATTGACTATATCCACAGTAGCCTGTCTTGTCATGTTTTTCAATTGGCAGCTTTTATTGAGACTTTTGAGGAAACTAAGAATCAGGAACTGGAACGGAAGGCACAGGTAGAAGCCAGTATTGTTTCACTTTTGGAGCACTGTAGTCGTGTAAGTACCATGTGCCTATAATGGTGTCATTATTTTTTCTGTGATTAACGTTTCAAATACCAACTCAAAAAATATGGCATGGCTCACTACCATGTCTGCTCATTTAAACTGTTTTCTTTAAATTCCCTTGCTTGCTATTTTGTTTCTTTGAGCTATTAATTTTTATGTCATATTATAAGGTCAGCTAGAATGTTGATTCTACTCCAGTGAGACTTCTTCCAACCTCTGACTTCCAGGATTGTAAGATAACAAAATGTCACTGTCTTAAATCATTACAGTTTGGGATAATTTGTTACAGCAGTTATAAAAATTGAATACAGATCTCAAAGATGAAAGAACACTCTGAAAAAAAAAAGGTCAGCTAGATAGGATGACAGATGAAAAAGATGATATATATATATAATATCCATATTCACCAATAAATGAGGCACTTATTCAGAGCCGTTTTTAAGATTTTCTTCCATAGTTAATCTATCTGAACTTGTAAAAAGTAACATTTGCATAGATAATTTCAAAACTTAGACATATTGGAAGATGTTAATGTATTTTAAACTATAATTTGTATTTTAAACGAAGGGATTCTTTTCTTATAGTTGTACCTAATGAGCATCTTGAATTATCAAAAACCGTTTATTGAGCATCTGCTATGTGTGACACCACAGGAGGAAAAATGCATCATCCCTTTCCAGTATTCTTAGTGTTTTAAGGCTCTAACCAGTTCCTAAAATAATATTGTTGAATTTTTTTCTATAGTGAAATAAATCCAGTGAAAACACTCTGAATTTATAGTCTCCTTTTATTGATGAAACTTGACTTTGAATCTCACTGTATTCTTCTATAAAACAGCTAAATTGGATGATAATATTTCAAAAAAGAATATCTATTCAAACATCTCATCCTTTAACAGTATTTTCCAAGGGTTTTACTGAAGAGTTAAATCAGTGGATTTTTTTCTATTTTTATTTCTCTGCAAATACAGGATATAAATCGTATGAAACAGATATCCTCTATCACCAATCAAGAGCTAAAAATGATGCAGGATGACCTCAATTTTAAATCTACTGAAATGCAGAAATCCCAAAGTACAGCTAGAAATTTGACTTCAGGTAAGAAAACAACCTGGATTTTAATATTTTTTTCTGTAACAAATTGAAATTTTGAAAAATATACCAATGTTATTCTCTTTGTCTTTTTTTTGAAAGCCTCATTAACTGAGCTTATAATTTATTATTGCCTATTGCCCCAGTGATTTGTAATCTTAGAATTTTGTGTGACTTTTCTCATCAACTTAATAGTATTAGATTAGTATAAATCTCATTCATTTAACAATATTTATTGAATATTTTCTCCATGCCTGTACTATATCCTGGGTATTATCAAAGATAAACAAAGCTGGATTCTAGTTAAAGTGGTAAGGACTGATTTTAATCACTAATATTGTATCGTAATAGGGAAGGTGAGTCCAGCTGTGAACTGAACTCAACTTTGATTTGTACAGAGGTGACTGGATGTTTTAAAGGGAGAGTGAGGGAGTAGTGAGGGTGCGGAGAGCCAGTAAGGGAAATGAAAAACTGCAAAGGGTTGGTCAGTGTAAGTGCTGGTTAGGCCAACTGTCTGTTAGCTGGCAGTTATGGAAGTTAGAACTCTGTCCTCCTATAGAGACTGGGAGACTGATGCCCTAACTTTCCTGATGATTACATTTTAAGGGAATAACTTTCAGGTCCTTTAGAAAGACACTCTTGAGTAGTGGGAGATACATATACATCTCAAAGGGACAGAGGAAGGAATCACAATTGTAAGTCCTTTTGAGTAAATTGTCTATTGTCTGATATTGGCTAGAACAAATAGTAAATTGTTTTGGCAGCCTGGAGCTTTCTTAGGCACTTTAAGAGAGAGAGGTAGGATCATCCTAGGGATATGGCCTTAAGCTATTAGAAACTATGTTAGTGTTTGTTTAAATCTTTTAATACAGGTGGAAGGGAATGGATGAAATAATTTGTGTCCGGAGTTTTTATAGGCCGAGGTTGAGGCCCAGTTGAGAAGAGAGCCCAAAGGGATCTGGCTAGAATTTGGTCAAGGAGAGAATCTTTATCAGTTTATAGAGGCCAAAAAAATCCTATATGTTTCCTCAAGTAACATTCACCCTGGTGGAATGGCAAACAATTATAATACAATGAAATAATGCTATGATAGAAGTAAGTATAAGGAGCAATGGAAATACATAGGATACATATCCAGTCCAGCCTTAAACAATTAAGGGGACTGTCCTAGAGGAGGTGGTCTTTCATTTTAATGATTTTTAGCCATGCCCACTAGTATGCAGCTAATGCAGCACTGTCCAACAGAAATACAAGGCCAACCACATATATAATTAAAACTTTCTGATAGCCATGTAAAAAAGTAAAAAGAGACAAGTGAATTTTAATAATATATTTTATTTAAACCGTGTATCCAATATACTACCATTTTAACATGTAACCTATAGCATTTCAATTTGGACTAGATAGATTTCAAGTGCTCAAAAGCCGTATGTGGTTAGTGGCTGCCATTGGGATGTTACAGGTAGAGTTTAGAAACAGATATACAAAGTTGCACTTAAAGAGTCTGGGATTAAGTTATGTAAAAATTTGGATTCTTGGTTTATAAACTGATAAAGTTATGTAAAAATTCGGATTCTTGGTTTATAAACTGATGGCTTCTAACTAGGGGTGTTCTTTATGCTATTGTGTGGTGACTTTGAATTAACTATGTTTTTGTCTACTTGGATATATCTGGCAGTTAGTGAGATCATGAGAAACGAAGTCTTATTTAATATTTTCTAAGTTAAAAATATTGAAAGATCCTTGAAATGGAATAAAGGATCTATAATACTTTGTCTGGATTCCCAAAATCTAAAAAGATCTTGGCAGCAAAACATAACCTGACATGAACTGACATGAGGCTATTTATACTGTTTAATTATCCCTCCTCATGTGACTATTTATATTTTCTGCTGCAGAAATATTCATGTACTTGATGACAGGGTACTCCCTCAGACTCTGCCATGGGATTTATGTAATAATTAATATGTGCATTTTATTACTTTTCTAAAATCCAAAGAATTCTGCCCAAGAGTTTTAGATAAGGGATTATGGACCCTTAAATGCATACTGAATGCTTTTAATATATCATTGAATTAAGAGTGATGATATAGTTGTTCAATTGTTGTTACTCTATACATTCAAGCATATTTTATGCCCAGATTTGTTTAGACTTTGTTTGCCATAGTTTTATTTGTATGTCTGAATTATATGCCAAGCAACTAGAGGAGGTACATTCTAACCTTAATTTTTGTACCTACTATTGGTTTGACTATATCTTTTATTGTGGTAAAAAACAAATAAAATTTACTATCTTAACTATTTTTAAGTGTACAGTAGTGTTAACTACGTGTACCTTGTTGTACAACAGATCTCTAGAACTTCTTCATCTTGCAAAACTGAAACTCTATACCCATTGAACAACTCTCCACATTCCTTTCACTTGACCTCTGGCAAACCATAGTTCTACTTCTGTTTCTGTGGGTTTGACTACTTTAGCTAACCTCATATAAGTGTCGGTACATAGGTTCTGTCTTTTTTGTGACTGGCTTATTTCATTTAGAATAATGTCTTCAAGGTTCGTCCATGTTGTAGCAAAGAATTTCCTTCTTTTTTTAAGGCCGAATAACATTCCATTGCATGCATATACCATAGTTCTTTAACCATTCATAGACAGACATTTAGGTTGCTTCTACCTCTTAGCTAATGTGAATAATGCTGCAGTGAGCATGGGTGTGCAAATATTTCTTCAAAATCCTGTTTTCAATTCTTTTGGATATGTATAACTCATAGTATTTTTAAATATTTATTTTCCTTTTTCTGTAAGGACTGTTATGTTCTGTTATTCTATCTAGAAAACCTCTGTTTTGTATTTTAGACCATAGTGCTTAAGTTTTTCATTTATCTAAGGTAAATACTAATTCAACAAGTTTTTTCCTCCTTTAAGCTATCTTTGTATAACAGCCGTCAAGAAATACATTTTTTAAAAGGCAAATATCAATACCAAGAAAGAAACTCAATAATCAGGACTCTGTATTCCTTCTATACTTTTATACTTTGTGTTTATATATCTTTAAAAAACTAGTCATATGTTTTCTCCAGAGATGTACAGTTTGAAAAAAATAAGAACTGGCTTCAATGGAGATAATCTAGTTTATTATTATGATAGGGATTTTGTTGGAAAATTTTCTTATTAAGGCTTGAATTGTCTGACCCCTACAATTAATTTCATTTACTGAGTTATTTTTGTGTTAATTTAAACCAAGCATATATAATAACTTGTTCTTACTTTCTTTCTCTAACACCATCCCCCATCTCAAGCAATTTTTTGTATATGGAAATCACCATAAGAGGTTTATAATATTCTTGTTCATCTTTCAGAGATAATGGATTTTGTATTCCCCTTTGTGAATTGCCTTCCTTTCTACCCTTGAGATTATAACTGGGACTCATCTGGTTTTCTTAATGTCCTCCATGTTTTTTAATAGGGCAGTATTGCTTTCAGGGGGCCAAAATTGCTTCTTGGGAGGAGGTTGAAAAAAATCTTAGCTATTATAATGATTTGCCATCCTCCAAAGGGTCACTGTACATAAACAGATACACACTACATCTGTGATATAAAAATTTCAGGGGAGGGAGGCAGTTAGAGGGAAAAGTCTACAAAAGGCTTCTTAGGGCATTGATAATGGAAGAAAAAAGTTGAGAAACGCTGATGTACTGCATGGGTAAAGAGGCAAGGAATTTGTCAGCAATAGTTTTTATTTATATTTTTGGAAAGGAAACTCCAGGGAGTAAACAAATGTGCTGATGACAGAATATTTCAGAAACATTTCCCCAGGTCAAAGGGGTTCCTTCTGAGATTTTGCTACTATGTACACACTGCTTGGTAAACTTTGCAACTTCATAGCATATCAGAAGGAACTAGACTGCATCCTCTTCCTGTCTCTTCCCTTGGAGTAGCTTTTAGCTTTTCATTGGGGACCTGTTGCTAAAGGAAGATAAACTTTACCCTATACCAACCAACCATTTTCTTTTTTTCTGTAGAAAAATCAATTTGTATATTTCTTGAATGTATTTCCCCAGTATATATTCAAAGTAAACTTGAAGTTAGATTTATATAACTGTTTACTCCAAATAGTCAAAACATCTACAAGCTAAGAACATTTCCTATTTAGAACATTAAAACCCTATAAGCCTTAGTAACTTATGTTCAGCACTTTGGTTCTCATAACTGTTAGTATTTCTAAACCTAGTAGAGATAAGAATCCAACAAAACAAAACCCTTTGCAACAATATTTAAGACTTGTGTTATAGATATATATTTATATGTTCATATTTATGTGTGTATATACATATATATTTTTAAATAATGTATGTCAATATAGTTGAGTTTTAAAACTCTTAAAGGGATAAAAAGAAACATTCAAGGAATACTGGTTTAATTATACCAACTTATATTTTGGTTGAATAACAAACCTCTTTTCTTAATGACTTTTGAAGCATTGTTCAATTGCCTGGTTCTACCTCTAAAATATAGCTCCTTGAATGAAAACAATGTCTCTGTTGATTTCTGTTATATCCTTCAGCACCTGGTACATAGTAGATGCTGGATACTTTTGAATGAAAGAATGAGACATATACATATAGTCAATACCCATTTTTCACGGATTCCATATTTTGAATTTGCCTTCTCACTAAAGTTATTTTGTAACCCCCAAGTCAGTAGTTGGCAGCACTTTCATGTTCATTCATGGACATGTGCAGAGAGGTGAAAAATCTGAACAGCCTGGTGCACGTTCCCAACAAAAGTTGAAAATGGCAGTAATCTGCTTTCCTATTTCAGTTCTCATACTACATACAGGTTTCCTTTTTGTGGTATATTTAGTGCCACATTTTTAGCATTTGTGTGCTTTTTATTGGTGATCATGCTATTTTAAAATAGCTCTAAGCAAAGTGCTAATGTGCTATCTAGTGTTCCTAAGAGCAAGAAGGCTGTGATGTACCCTACGGAGAAATCATGTGTTAGATAAGCTTCATTTGTACAAGAGTTACAGTGTTGTTCAATGTGAATTCAATGTTAACGAATCCACAACCTATATTAAATAAAAAGTCTTTAACAGAAGCACACATAAAACAAGGTGTTATGTATTGATCAATTGACAAAAATGTGACCAGAGATTCACAGGAACCAAACCCAGTAGTTCAATATTTGATTAAACAGAAATCATTGTTTATGGTGGCTTTATAGAACGTAGCTACCGCAAATAGTGAGAATTGATTATATGTGCAATTATAAAATTGTGTTCAAATATATAATGTTTTATAGCTTACTTATTTTTTCCTATATAACTGTGTCATGTCTCTACTAAAAATGAGTATCATAATATAAGTTTTATTATTTTTAAAAACCTATGTATGTTCTTATATGCTTGTATTAGCGTAGAGACAGCTGTGTGTAATATACATCAGGTTAAATTGGTTACCTGATATATTGATTACCTGAAATTGATTACTGAGGGGATGAGTATTTTTTTTTCTTAATTTTTCTTTATATTTATATTTTCTTTATATGGTTACAGTGAACATATATTTCTTTTACAGATACTCTTATAAAATATGATTTTTAATTGTTGCATTTCATGTCCTTGTGTGAAAGGAATAAAATTTTGATTAATTATGATTTTACTGTCATCCCAGTGCTTTGGGAGCTGAGGTGGAGAATCACTTGAGGTCAAGAGTTCAAGACCAGCCTGGGCAACATAGTAAAACCCCAGTCTCTAGGGGAAAAAAATGAGCCAGTGTGGTGGCACATGCCTGTAGTCCCAGCTACTCAGGAGGCTGAGGCAGGAGGATTGCTTGAGCCCAGGAGTTTGAGGTTGCAGTGAGCTATGATGATGCCACTGCACTCTGGGCAACAGAGCAATACCTGTCTCAAAACAAAAAAAAAATTATGGCTTTACATTCCTATCCTTCAGATAGTCAACGTCTGCAGTTGAATCTACAGAAAATGGAGCTTCTAGAAAGTAAGATGACTGAGGAACAACATTCTCTAAAAAGCAAAATTAAGCAAATGACAACTGATCTAGAGACATATAATGATTTGCCAGCTTTAAAATCATCAGGTGAAGAAAAGAAAAAGGTAAATGGTGACAAAGTCTTATAAAAGTACAATTCAGATTATTTTTTCTTGATCAAATTTAATATATATGTACTTCATGGGATTTTTATTTTCAGTTGATTATTTGATATGTAAGCTGAGAAAAAAATAATAAAAATGTTTACATATGTAGTTGGAATTTAGAGTGACTTAAATTTTTAAACAAAAGGCTAAATTAAAAAGCAAGATATAAGCTACTACATGATAAAGAACATTTCAACAAATGTAAACTTCGTTAAATGCAGATTTTATTATGACTCTTCCCTACTTAAAAATTGTCAGTGGCTTTCCATTGCCATTTACATTGATTTAAAAGTCAATTTGGTGGGGTAGGGACAAATATGGCAATATTAATAGAATTATTAATACTGTTAATATTAACATAGCTTATAGTTCAAAGGATATTTTTACAAACAGATTTTAGAGTACTTATACCCTTGGTAGAATTTTATCAGAATACAGTCATTGAAATTGTTTAAGTCAAATACGATTTATACTGGCTTACTAGATATTTACTACAGCCTCTTATTTGCATCTATTTGGATCTATGTAGAAATTACATCAGGAGAGAATGGTATTATCAATCCGCAGAAATGCCTTTAAGAAAATAATGGACACACTAAACAAAGAATATGAGACACTAAAAACACAACTGCAAGAAAATGAGACACACTCTCAGGTAAAAATATTTAAAAATGACTTTGGAATTCATTTATCCTTTTAGGTTATCTGTCCTATTCTCTTAATCTATATTTTCACCCAGAACAATCCTTTTTTATTTTAAAAACTGCTTTATATACCTTCCAGATTTTCTGGCTTTGAAGACAGCCAGATGTACAATCTCATTATCAGATTATGTAAAATCTCCACTTAGAATAAATTAACTTTTGCTTCTTTACCTTCTATAAACCTATATAGAAGGCCACATCTATGTTAGGCATTGTCTTGGGCACAACCATTATGATATACCAGGTAATAACTTTAAAAAAATTCAAAAGTAAACATTTATAATGCAGAAATTTTGAAAACCCATAAAAACCACAAATAAAATAAGCCCTAATGACCATATCCCACCACCCAGAAGAGAGATTCTTGTTAGCATTTTGGTATGGGTCCCATTAGTCTCTCTCTTTCTCTCTATATATGTATAGGTACATATACACTTATACATATACACAAGTACACATTTATATCTCTATATTTATATAAATGGTATCATGTACATATTATTTGGGGGGTTATTTTTCATTATTAATGATACATCATAAGTACTTTCCTTTGTCAGTATATATTTTTAAAAAAATATTCTTAATAGCTTAATAATATTCTGCTACATGGATATAGCATAATTTACTGAACCAATTACCTTTCATTACACATTTAGGTAATTTCTAGCTTTTAAAACTGTTCAAATAATGCTATAAGAGCAGTGATTATTTACATATGATGCACAGACATATACCTGCAACTCCCTTTTCATGTCACTCATCCTGCTGATAATTACCTGAACACTGTTTGAGGTCTTCTAGATTGTGAGCTCTGAGAGGGCAGAGACACTGTCTGTCTCATTCACTTTATCCCCAGTACTGTCCTGTTGGTTGGCACATGGTAGATGTTCAATAAGTGTTTGTTGAATGATTGAATGAAGCATTGTGTCATATACAAAATCAGTAATTATATTCTGAAAAAGATTGGTCACTCTCATATCTAATTACTCTATATTAGCAATTTTTACATATGATTTATTATGCTAAATGCATTACAATTTTCTTCCTTTTCTTTATATAGTAATATGATCATGATAGAAAAAAATAATTTCACTTATTTCCCACTATCCAGTGACAACCATTGTTAAGATTTTGGTATAATATCCTTAGAGTCTTTTTTTCCTTTGCAGTCATACATCCATATTAATTATAGTTTTTATAAAAAATGAAATCATTCTGTTGAGCCTTTAAAAATTTTCTTAAATTTTTTCAGGGTTTTTCTTTTTTTTGACATTTCTGTGACATCAGCTCTTTCATTGTATGGATGTACCATTTAAAAAAATATATATCATCCCCCTTATATTCTTCTTATAAGGGGTGAAATCTCATGAGAGCTTGCCACTCTACTAAAAGCTTGGAAACCACTAATTTACATAATGCAAATATACTAGTCATTTATTCTGTCTCTACTTCTTAATATACAAACTTAGATATAGTCTTTTAAGTGGTAAAATTATCTAAGGTTGTTTAGAGTGGGGATGAGTGCTGGAGAAGAAACAAGAAAAAGTTTGTGAGATCATTGTCTTAAATGATTCTTAGAAAAAAATATTGATATTTCTTATGGAATGTTGGCCTTCCTCTTCCACTGAATAGATAATTTAAGGAAGAAAACACTTGACAAACACCATTTCTTAGAGTCAATCAATGGCTACCTTGTTTATTCCCACATTAAGTGCTAATCATATTCTTAATTCCATATATTGATAACTGAAATTATAACATAAGCTATAATTTTAAAGCCTTGTCTTTATTATTTGTTGTTTTTTGTGAATCTCAACTGATCAAATTAAATCCTCCTCTTCCTATCTTTTGCAACTATTTTCTTGAAAACTGGCTTTTGGCATCTATAAATAATTTTACTTAACAGATTATTTAAATAAGTGATAAAGGCCAGGAGCTGTGGCTAATGCCTATAATCTCAGCACTTTGGGAGATGGGAGGATCAGTTGAGGCCAGGAGTTTGAGACCAGCCTAGGCAACATAGCAAGACCCCATCTCTACAAAAAATTAAAAAATTAGCTATGTGTGGTGGTGCATGCCTATAGTCCTAGCTACTCAGAAGGTTGAGGTGGGAGTTCAAGGCTGTAGTGAGCTATGATCGTGCCCCTGCTCCAGCCTAGATGACAGAGTGAGATCCTAGCTCTGCTAATAATAATAGGTAATAATAATAAGTTATCGGGAAATAATAATAATAAGTTAGGGAAGTAATAATAATAAGTTATAGGGAAAAACAGATTTTCAAAAATGAGTTTGTGCTTTTTGAGTTCTTGGGGGTTTAAAGGCAAATCAATAATAGACATGTACAATATAAAAGGAATTTGACCATCTGACATAGTGTTGCTTTTTATATCATTCTTCGTGTAGCACTTAAGAGGTTTACTGCATTGTAAGAAGGCCACCTCTTTGTATGAAACAAAGAGAAAAAAGTCTGGTACTTGACTTTGCAAAAGGTTATTAGAAATTTGCTGCCAAAAAGTGCTGACTGCTTCCTTAAGTCCATCTTAACTTCAAGGTCCTATCTGGGGGAGATTGATCTGATTTAGTAGCATTGGCTTACAGCACATACAGTGTATATAATTAATTAGTTATGAGTCATTCTAATATCTAGATTTATCTCTTTGGAGGAAACAATAGGATGGATGCTACATTGAGACTGAACTTATGCCCTGAAAATAATTTTAACATTAGAGTAGAAAGAAACATTATTAATGCTGTTTTAATTGTCATATTTTAAAATGTGATCACTACTTCTTTGAAATGTCCAGGCAAAACATTAGTTTAGTATTTCATTTTTCAGATGGTCCTTTGCTTAGGAAAAAAACTATGTGCGTCTTAAAAAAGAAAGACCATAACCCAGAGTTACAAGGTTAATTAAATCAGAAAAACAATTTAATTCTATAACAGTAAAATTGTCTTCTGAGGAAGCAACCATCAATATAATATCCACATTAGCTTCCTGTTGATGCAGAAATTATTGTAACAGGGCCAGCTTTCTACCAGCGCTCTTGTAATCTTCACACTGCAGCTCTGCTCTTATCACAGCTCGTGGAATTAGACAGGAAATTTACCCTGGAAATAAGGAAGTTTCTCCTATATAGCTAAACCTTTGACAGTGTTTGAATATATATTACATTGGTGGCATTAGACTTCCAGATTTCAAGGAGAGATTACCATCACGTCCCATTCTTTTTTAAGTTCTTTTAGGAAAAGGAAAATCATAAATTGTCTTTCAGTTGGCATGATCATTGGTATAATAAACATTTTAAATATTTTCTAATTAAAATAAACATATAGAGTAAAACCTATTGTAGAAGTCAACATTGTATTAATGTATTTACTATTGTTTAATCTTTCCTAAGTTTCTTTTTTGTCTACCATGGCTTTATCTCAATAAAATGCGAGGAGTTGATAACATTTAAATTGAACAGTTTTTTTTAATCCTCTTAGACTAGGGTACATAATTGTTTTGAATATGGGTACAAGTTAACATTTTTTTTTATGTTTTTAGCTTACAAATTTGGAAAGAAAGTGGCAACACCACGAGCAAAATAATTTTGTGATGAAAGAATGTATCCTTTAAAAAGCTGTAAGTGAACTTAACTAAGTTATTTTTTTCTAGGAATTTCTTTAAAGACTCGAAACTTAGTTCAATATACATTTATCAAATACCTAATATGTATAAAACACTGAGGTAAACTATGTGGGGCATAAATGAATAAGACATAGTTTCCTCTGTACAGTAGTTAGGAGGTGTGTGAGTGTGTGTGTGTGTGTGTGTGTGTGTACCCCAAAGTAACTAACAGAAAGCCAACTTTGAGAATTGCCAAAGAAGGAATACCAAGCCATCATGATGTGGCATAGTAAGTAAGTGCACGGGTTTTGTAATTGACGTAGTATCAATAATTAAGAGCACAGGTTTTGGAGTGAAGTAATGGTAACTCTACCACTTAAAAGTTATAGACTTTGGACAATTTATTTAATCTGTTTAAGCCAGAATTTTATCATCTCTAAAATACAGTTAATATTTCCTTCTTACAGAGTTGTTGGAAGAATTATATATAACCATATACATAGAACTAAATATATACTTAAGTATATATATTTATATAATAAATGATATATAGTTGTTTGTTGTTGTTTATAATGCTATACCTTGGATGTCTGGGCAGCAAAAGGAGGTAAACTAAGTAGAGTTATGAGAAGTTTAACCTTCAGGCTCATCCATGTTTCAGCCAATTCAACTTCACCTTTTTCTATCAAGAGTATAGTTATGTCCTATATTACTGCTTATCTTTTTGTGTGATCGTAGGAGGCAGCAGGTAGCTGCTTAGGATGTATATTGTGGAGTTGTAACAAACATTTCCCTAAACATCGTTTTCTATTTCCTTCTTTGACCCATTCAAGTCCATCTCTGCTTGGAGAACTAGATCCTGGCTCTCTGGTACCATAGGTTCTCCTCTAGGGTGCTGCTGAACTTCAGCTCAGGGGCAACATGGACCCCAGCTTACCTCCAAATAAGATGTTTTGAGGCCAAGATGGGAGGATTGCTTGAGGTCAGGAGTTTGAGACGAGCCTGAATGAGAGTGAGATCCCATCTCTACGAAAAATAGAAAAATTAGCCAGGCATGGTGGTGGGCACCTGTAGTCCCAA
Source organism: Eulemur rufifrons (assembly GCF_041146395.1). NCBI lineage: Eukaryota > Metazoa > Chordata > Mammalia > Primates > Lemuridae > Eulemur > Eulemur rufifrons. Next base: position 246,115,139 of record NC_090989.1, read on the forward strand.
CTACCCAGGGGGCTGAGGCAGGAGGATAGCTTGAGCCAAGGAGTTTGAGGTTGCAGTGAGCTATGATGATGCCACTGTACTGTACCCAGGGCTACAGAGTGAGACTGTCTCAAAAAAAAAAAAAAAAAAAAAAGGATCTTTTAGGGGCTGTGTTCTCAATGGTAGTGCAACTTAGTTTAAAAGCAAAGGACTCACATTCACAGTATGCTTTAAGTCCAGCATTCTTTGTACAATATAAAGTAGGTGATTTTGAAACAGAATTAAGTCTAGAAACTTACCTAAAATTCAATATGGTACTCTACAAAACATGGTTCTTCTGAACATTAGATTGTTCTAAGACCAGAATTAGATTGAGATACATAACATGTTAAGTATAAAAAAGTGTTTATATTATAGGTGAATTTTTTGAAATAAGTTTTGCTTGGCCCTTTGTTTTCAACTGATGTTTGATCTGTTAAAATAACATATGGTATTTTTTTTTTATTCTTATTTCAGCGTATTGTGGGGGTACAAAAGTTTAGGTTACGTATATTGCCCTTGACCCTCCACCCCCCCCCGAACATATGGTATTTTAAAGTATTCCAGCTGTGTTTTTTTCTATGCCATGTTATTTTCAATAAGAAAAATATCAGTATGATTTAGTTCTTTTCTGAGCCACACTTAGATTAATATTTTGATTGACATTGTTCCCCCTTAACTCATATAATTAGTCATAGCTACGAAGAGTCAAGAGAGTGATTATCAACCAATTATGAAAAATGTGACCAAAAAGATTGCAGAATACAATAAAACCATTGTGGATGCTCTACATAGTACTAGCAGAAACTGAGTCTGAATCAACTAAAAGTCCCTAAAGAAGTATCCTCTTCTGCTAAACTTGGTACAAGCTGACTAAAAAAAAAATAAAAGAACAACTTACGCTTGAAGTGTTTTACCTGAAATTTCTGAATACTGTAACTTTTGTGGCCTCTTTGAAGAGTAATATTTTAAATGTAATAGTTCAATAAATAGTTTACATATAAAAAGTGTCATTTCCTTTTCTTTTTATGATATTTGTATTTGTTTTGTGGCAGTAATAAAAGTGTCTCAAAGAATCAAGAGATAAACGAAAAGTGGCCATTGAGATTTATTTAGCTGATGTAATCCACCTATGGCTGCAAATGAAATCATCTTTTCATGTATTAACTCTAGGAGGGATGCGTGAAGTATGATTCTGATTTAGCACTTACATCAACCTTGTCAACTTTTGCTTCTAGAAAAAGATAGTAAAGATAGAAGGGAGATTTTTAGCTTTGAGCCTTACTTCTGAAATAGAATATAGTTAATATATATTAGGGTACATAAAGAAACAAGTAAATATATAACACAAGTAAATATGTAACACATATTCTTTATATATTGGTTATCCCTAAAGTTTTGAAATTAAAAACTTTTACTCTTTCACATATATATGCCCAGAAAAACATGAGGTTTAAAAGAAATGCTTTGCTTATGGTGGGCTGTTTTGTACTATGGCTACTGCTGTTCATTTCCACCCGGGAATGTGCATTCACTCTTGTACCATTAGGAGGACTTAAGTAGATTAATTTATAAGTAATAGCCAGAACATTTGGAAAGAAAATGTAGAAGAGGTAGAATTGGGGAGAGAATCATAGAGTGTGGGAAACATAACAGTAACTATAGATGTATCCTCTCTTGTGGCACAAGAATGAGTCACCTTGGTCAGCATAAAATATTCTTTAAAACTGTCCTCCTTTTGCTCTGATATCATGTTCACCAAGTAACTCTACTTTTCAGTATTCCTGAAACATAAGCATATTGGTTTCTTTAAAAACCCACAAAAACAGCTTTATTGAGATATCACTTACATACCTTAAAATTTACTCATGCATGTTGATTTTTTAAAGTAAATATTTATCACTATATTTATAAACTTTAGTCTATGGAAGTTTAGGTAGAGGAGTGAACATTTTTGAGCTTGGTTAACTCTGGATTAGTAATATGGTTAAAGATCATGGACAGTGATACATACGTTAAGGTAGCATTCATAAAATGTGTTCCTCAAATCCTGAATTTCTCAAGTTATTAACAGGTATCATACCACCAAAGGTTTCATGGTCAAAGAAGTTTGGGAAACATTGTTTGAAGCAAAGGTAAATTGTTTTCTTTCTTCTTGACTGCTCAGAGATCTTAATATGCTAATATGTAATAAGCTCAAGAATAGTATGTACTGTAAAGCATTTTTCAAAGATATTTGTCCACAAAACCCTTACTTGCATACAGCAAAGGTCACATGAGACATATCATCCAAGAAATAGACTTTGAACACCAAATAGACCTTATACACTAAAATAAGTTCATTTCCTCGAGTCCTTTGGATGGCCTCTTTAGCCTTCTCCAGGTGACTCCTGAGTGTGTCTCTTTCTAGCCACCACAGGTTTCTTTTCCCATGGTTGTATGGAGTTTTCCATTGGAAATTTGTAGCAGAAAATGTTTATCAAATTTAAATTTCACAAGAAAAATCCTTATTCTTTTGGAGTTAAAGAGACTGAAATCTGAAATTCAGTAGAAGTAACAAGTAGTGGATTTTGATGACAGTTTGCCTAGACTTTCGTTCATTCATAAGTATTCCTGTAATTTGGTAATTAGGAGCCTTTATTTATATTCCTGACTGCCGAAAAATGTTTTTCTTTTATACAGTAAAAACCATAGATATGAGTAAGCATCTAGCTTAGGCAAGAGAACTGACTCTTACAGTCTTAATCATATTGATTCTACTTTATGGATATTTCCAAGGAGGAAGGGAATCTGGGCAATATGTTCGTGGGTAGGTAATTTTTGTTTTCCTCATCTCAAAGTGAATTCAAACGCCTTTTCCCTTAGTTTCTTCTATTTCTACTTAAGTATTCTTGACCTTTTACTGTACCCTTTTAAACTAATGACCAACTTAATAATTTTTACTATTAATAGGATTTTTTTATGAGTGGTAGGATTGTGGGTGATTTTAATCCTTCTTGGGCTTTTTGGTATTTTCAAAATTATGAAATATAATACAATAAAAATGCAATAAAAATTCAAATAAAGAACTGTATACAGTTACTACTTTAACTTGTGAAAGGGATGTATGGTAATAAAACAGCTCTTCTATCTTTGGGTCTAACTAGAACTGAACCAGTCTTTACCCAGAAAGAAAGTAGGAAGAAGATTGGATTGTCTATTAAATATAATGTTTTTGCATTATAACAATGGGAAGTTTGGCAGGAAAAAACTTTCTTGGAAAAAAAAAGGTTTCCAACTTCCATCCTAAATTACTCATCTCATATATGATATTTGGGGAACATAATTGAGCAGAATTTCTTTAAACTAAAACGTGTTTTATCTAAGGGAAATTCTCACTAATGTCTCTTCCTTCCTCTCAGACCCTTTCAACAAATCCCAACAAGAATATTCTCATTGCTAGGATAGAACTAGAGGCTAATATCTGCATGCACTGGCTCTTCCTCAGTCAGTCACATTACTCAGTGAGTTCCATTTGTGTTAAAATAACACCTTGTAAGTCATGTGGAAAGAAACTGCAGACTGAACAAACATGAGTAGTTTTACTGGTGAAGATCAACATGGGAAAGTTAGCAAGTCTTTGTTATCCTTATCCTTTATCAATAAATAAACATGAGTTCTTGATACTCTTTGTTACTAACTGTGGAGTCCCTTATTTGGACCATACTCTAGTTTCACATTAAGGTACAAAATTCAGTGCAGGATTAGAGGATTAGAGCATGGCGTAATGATATTCATACTAAAGATGAAAGGCCAATTAGTAGTAACTCCAGGGGTTCTTGCTGTCCCCATGCCTAATTTCTCTGTAGTTCTTTCTTTTGCTATAAATTGCAGTGTAAATAACCTTAGGAGATTATAGTTCTTAGACTTACAGTAAGAAGAAATCAAGATGGACCACTAGAGAATTGTAGTAATCTATTTTTAAATTGATATTGTACCTTTAATTTTAATATACCTTTTTAAATAAAAGTAGATTATTTCTTTTTTTTTTTTTTTTTTTTTTTTTCTTTTTGAGACAGAGTCTCACTCTGTTGCCCGGGCTAGAGTGAGTGCCGTGGCTTCAGCCTAGCTCACAGCAATCTCAAACTCCTGGGCTCAAGTGATCCTCCTGCCTCAGCCTCCCGAGTAGCTGGGACTACAGGCATGCACCACCATGCCCGGCTAATTTTTTTTTTGTATATATATATATATTTTAGTTGTCCATATAATTTCTTTCTATTTTTAGTAGAGACGGGGTCTCACTCTTGCTCAGGCTGGTCTCGAACTCCTGACCTCGAGCAATCCACCCGCCTCGGCCTCCCAGAGTGCTAGGATTACAGGCGTGAGCCACCGCGCCCGGCCAAAGTAGATTATTTCTTAAGATTGCAGTTTCACAGTTTTAGAACTAAAATTGAACATCTATAAAAAGACAATTTTTAATACAAAGGTAGAAAATTTAGAAAGACAGGTAAACAAAATGAAGAAAATAAATTACCTGCAATCTTACCACTCTCTTTAGATTTACATCTATATATATATCACACGTATCTATTTTATCTACATATTTATATACGTTTAATTAAATTAAGATCCATGTTGTTTTTAAACTTATTTTTGCTATTTATGATTTTGCAAACATTTTCCATGTCATTATACATGCTTGTACAGCAGTTTAAATGGCTGCATATTATTGCATTATAGCACTACTTTCAAAAAACAAATCCTATTATTACTGAATGAGGTTTATACTGTAGAGGTTAAGTGTAAGCTTTAGATCAGATAGCTGGAAGTTTCAATCCCAACTCCACCACTAACTTGTTCTATGACCTTGGAAAGTTACTTAGTCTCTCTGAATTTCAGTTTCTTCATCTATAAATGGAATAATAGTGCTTAAATCATAAGATGGGGTTAAAGGGTGTGCAGAATTCAAGGCTTCTGACACAAATCACTCTCAGAAAGGATGATGTTGTTAGCAGTATGCAAAAGTGGTCGTTTCCCTGCACTCGCACCAACACTGGTTTTGTCCAGGTTGACAATGACATTACTGCAATTAGAATTTCTGTTGTATTAATATTTATTAAGAACATATAGGATGTGTTTTCATACTCAAAAATTAGAAGAAGTCTTGATTTTTAAAATTTCTATTTTAAAAATATCCATTATAACTTTGTAATACACAACAAAAGTTTGGTGCTTACTGCTAATTTTTAGAAGATATTAGATTATACTTTGCTGCCTCAATATCTTTTCTAATAATGTATTGTAATAAATTGCTGCTCTGAAAACCTGACTGTATAACTTTAAGGGAAATAAGAATAACCTGTGTAGGAATAACCTTGGTAACCAAGTCTGTTCTGCTTGGCCATATTCTCTATGCTGCCACAAGTCAAGTGGTTTACACATTAAAGAAAAGCTGTGTCATGGGAGGGAAAATAATACCCACTGGAGAGATTAACATACAAGAAGAGAGTTTAGAGGAAGCATGAGTCAGAAGTTGAATCGTCCACTACCTAGAAGAGCCTCAAACACACTAGATAAGGCTTTCACAAGAGAAATTTTAAAACTAAAATAAGGTTTTCAAAATTAACTTCTGTTTTATTTCAAAATCTTTTTGTAAAACAGTATTCTTGCCATGATAACAACATGGTAGTACCATAGAAGAAAGGCAGACTTAATCAGTTAAAATATTTGGCAGAGGGTGAAGAAAGAACTATTACTAAATTGGCCACTTAAGATTAGAAGATAATAACTGAGCTAACCAACCAAACAGAAATATTGATCTCAGTTTCTGTGTTGTCATTTTCAATAGATAAACTCACGTTATAGAGGCATTCCAGAATGATATGAAGGTGAAAATATTTGATACAGTCCATAAACTCAATCGGAATTTTTTACCAAAGGAAAATATAGTTCATTCTTAAAAGCCTTTCTCAATATCTAATTAGCTTCTTGTTAAAATGAACTTTCCCTTAGTTTACTGGAGGCGGAGAGGGCAGGCATAGAGATTGACCAGCATTTTTCCCTTGCCAAGGACAAAGCAGGGAGCTTGTGTCTCAGGATTAGGGGAAATGGTTAAGAAGGAGAGGAAAAGAAAATTGCTTTTCCAGCTTCTCCAGCTTCCCGTGTAGCCTACAGAGAAAAGCAAGCATCCCTGGGGAGGAAATAACAAAAGTGCCAACAGTAGGTGGGTGGATGAAGCCTGCATCCCTACAGTTTACTGGAGCTCTTGCCTTTATAATGTCACATAGGCTCCTGTCTCTTACTCATGGTGGTCATCAGAAGACCAAATGGACACTTACTACAAACTCACTCTACCCTCATAGATTCCTCTACCCTTTAAGTTCTCGGCCCAGTTCCTTTTCCTGCCAGAAATATCAAAGTCCAAGAAGGGGGTCGGTTAAAGCTGTAAAAGTCCAGTTGCCTTGTTTCCTTTTCCTAAGACACAAGTGAGGTAGCCAGTTAGATCATAAGAGGTATTCATAAGAGACCTCAAGAGAGAGCTAATTGAAAGGAGTATCAAATAAGAGGTAAGCAATCCTCCTACAAAACCACTCACTACTATATTTTATCTCTAAGGTGCCCCCATCTCAACAAAATAAATAAATATATAAAAGGCTCCCAAAATATGAACAAAAATTCCATCCAGAACCTTTTCATTGAGCATAGACTGGATTTCTAAAATGGGTTTGCCTAACCACACACTGATTTGTCAGACTTTTAATTCCTAAGATACTCATGACCTCACCGTGCACTGCCATTACCTTCCCTCACCAGTAATCTTAACAAACATAGCAGATATTGATGCCATATCTCGTAATTGTCTTCTCAGAATTAGGGTATGAACTGAGGAAAAGAATTTTTAAAAGAGTGTTTCAGACTGATTATCTGAGATTCCATACCAAGGTAATGTATTGATATTATGTGGTCACAGCCTCAGAAATAATAATGCAAACAAAAAAAGGCATTTCCAGTTTAAGACTGGAGAGGAAATTAGGCACTGACACACTACACCACAGTAAGGGGAAATCGCTGGGATTTTGACTACAGCATGGGTCATATACCCTTTGTCCTGTCTTCTAATAGTCTGACTTTATCTCTACTTATTCCATCTATCCTGATGAAAGCATCCACCATGGAAATATGGTTAGACATTTTTTTAACCTTTCTTCATTGACATGCTATAGAAATCTAATCTCCACAAAAATTTTTCTCACTTGGTGGAAGAGATACTACCCAAACTAGTCCCACACTTCCCATTGCTTTTTCCTTGACCACCTTACTCCTCTGCTTGTACATGATTTCAGTGGTCGCCCCTTATCTGCAGGGGAATACTGTATTGAGGGATGAGGCATATGAAAAAGGGCCCAGGATTTTGAGTCTAAAGAAGCATGTCTGTCGCCTGCTAGTTGAAGAATTTGGGCAAGTGATTCAGTCACCTTAGGCCCGTTTCCAGGGTTGTTATGAGACCCAAAGCCATCTAATGATTGTGAAAATGCTTTAATGTATAAAATGCTATATAAAGTAGATACTGTATTTCTTTAACTCTTTCCCATCACCCCCACCCCAACACAAGCATCTGCATTGGTACTCATTCTTTCCTCTCAGAACCATATGCCTTAGAAGCATAATTTCTAACTCCCTATAAAAGAAGTCCCCTCTCTGACCTAGGATAGTTCCTCCACTGGGGCTTATCATATCTATTCCAGATTCTTTAGGAATCTTCCTCTATCTATCATACCCTTTCTTCTATGGCTTTAGCCTTGCCTTCATTGATTTAATCATCTCAACATAAAAACACATTCATCTTTCTCCCATTAATTTCACATTCAAAGTTCTTAAAGACTAGTCTACTTCAAATCCCATTCTTTTTTCCAAACACTGCTCCCTCTATTCCACTGAAATTGCTCTTATTAACATAACCAATGATTTCTTAATCACTAAAGTTAATAGATTCTTTTTGGTTTTATTCCAGTATAATTTCTGTATAGTATGTAATAGTATTAATCACTTCGTACTTGAGACTTTTTCTTCTCATAGATTTTTTATCACTTTCACTTAATTCTTTTCCTCTCTGTTCTTTTCCCTAGACATCTCTTCTTTTCTGCTTTACAGGAGACTTAGGGAGTGTTAGCTTGCCAAATTAAATAAATTTATTCCCCTTGGTCATTGGAATCATCTCAGAGATCCCTATGTGTCAGGCTAATTTCAAAATGTGATTGTGATTTTGTGTTTGGGATAACTATGTAATGAAAGTTTGATCATAACTACTTATTTTCCATAGGCTTCTAAAGTGTCACCAGATATAGATAATTTTTAGTAAAAACTAGCATGGGTTCAGTATAAGCCTTATCTAATGGCATAAAAAGCTATTTCAGCAGCAATAAAAACAACAAAAACCCATTACTTAAATGTTCTCTGAAAACTAGTTGTGTGATTTAAAGTACCAGGATCATTTGGGCATCTTATCCTCATCCAGTACTACTAGGCCATGAGTATTTTCTTCCTTCCTCTTCAAGACACATGCCGGGTGCTAGGAAGAACTTCTCTCCCATTTCTACTACACCAGGAGGTCTCTCACCATACTGTGGGCTCCCTACAGAGAGTGTTGAAGTCTTAGTCACCTAGGTATCCTCTCTGCCAAGCAGACCACTTGACACATAAGCTTACAGTGAATGCCTATTGCACTAAATTAGTTTGTGGGGGGATAGACTCAACCAGTAACTCATGAAGACTAAACCAAATTAAAAGGACATAGAATCACTTTGGAAAATAGTTTGAAAGTTTCTTAAAAAGTTAGATATAGAATTATTATATGACCTAGCAATTCTACTTATAGGTATGTACACAAGAGAGTAAATATATATTCACACAAAAACTAGACTATTATATTATTTATAATAGTCGAATAGCATTATTTATAATAGTCTAAAAGTGGAAATAACCCAAATGTTCATCAATTGATGAATGAATAAGTATGTTATATACATAAAAGGGAACATTCATTATTCAGCCATAAAAAGGAATGAAGTACTAATACATGCTACAGCATGGATGAACCTTAAAAACATAAGTACAAGAAGCCAGATACAAAAGGCCACATATTATATGATTCTAGTTATATGAAATATCCAGAATAGACAAATCCATAGAGGCAGAAGGTAGATTAGCAGTTGCCTAGGGATAGAAGGGAGATAGTTAAGGGGGTGATATTTTGGGGTGATGAAAATGTTCTAAAATTGTAGTGATGTTTGCACAACTCTGAATATTTAAAAAAACATTTAATTGTATACTTTGGGTGAATTTTATGATATGTGAATTATGTCTCAATTTTTATAAAAGAACACTAAAAAAATTAAGGGAACCAAATATAAATGATTAAAAGTCTTTGGTTAATGCAGAAGAGACCGTTAATAAAATTCCTCATAATTAAGCTGGATGTGGGGGCACCAGCCTGTAGTCCCAGCTACTCAGTGGGGAGGCTGAGGGGGATCGATTGAGCCCAGCTGTTCAAGACTAGCTTGGGCAACATAGCAAGACTGTCTCTAAAAGAAATTACTCCTATTTATTTTCAAAAAAAAGAAGGGGCATGGGAGTTGTGGGATACAGTTACCCAAGAGCCTTTTAAATAACAGTGTTCTTCTTCCCCAGCACCATTACTGTAATATTAATACATGAGGAACATCTTTTAAAAAATTATTTTTAATTGACACATAATAATTATGTATATTCATAGGATACCATGTGATGTTTTGATCTATGTATACATTGTAGAAAGATTCAATCAAGCTAATTCTCATATCTGTCACCTTACCAATTTATCATTTTTTAATGGTGAGAATATTAAAATTTTTCTAAAAGCAATTTTGAAATATCCAATACATTATTATTAACTGTGGTCACCACACAGTGCAAAAGCTCACTAAAACTTTTTCCTTAAGTCTAACTGAAACTTTGTACCCTTTGCCCAACCTCTCCCCTTTTACTATCCTTCCTCCTTCCCCACCCCTAGCATCTGATAACCACCATTCTATCCTGTGTCTAGGAAACTGACTTTTTAAGATTCCACATAAGTGAAGTCATACAGTATTTGTCTTTCTGTGCCTGGCTTATTTCACTTAGCATAATGTCCTCCAGTTCCATCCATGTTGTCATGAATAGCAGAATTTCCTTCTTTTTAAGGCTATGTAGTATTCCATTGTGTATATATACTGCATTTTCTTTATGCATTCATCTATTGATGGACACTTAGTTTGCTTTATATCTTCACTATTTGTGAATAACATTGAAATAAACATGGAAGTGCAGATATCTCTTTGACATACCAATTTCAGTTCCCTTGGATATATATCCAGAAATGGGATTGCTGGATCATATGGTAATTTGGTAATTCTATTTTTAGTTTTTTGAGGAACCTCCATACTATTTTCCAGAATGGCCATTCTAATTTATATTCCCACCAACATTGTACAAGGATTCACTTTTCTGCCCATTCTTGCCAACACTTGTTATTCATCTTTTTGATAGTAGCCATCCTAACAGGTGTAAGGTGATATCTCATTGTGATTTTAATTTGGTTTCCCTGATAATTAGAGATATTTAGTATTTTTTCATGTATCTGTTGGCTATGTATGTCTCTCTTTTGAGAAATGTTCAAATCCTTTGCCCATTTTTTTATTGGGCTGTTTTCTTGCTATTGAGTTGCTTGAGTTCCTTATATATTTTAAATATTAGTATCTTATCAAATGTATGGTTTGCAAATGTTTACTTCCATTCTAAAGGTTGCTTCTTCACTCCATTAATTGTTTTCTTTGCTATACAGCAGCATTTTGGTTTGATGCAATCCCATTTGTCTATTTTTGCTTTGTTGTCTTTGCTGTAGGAGTTCTATCCAAGAAATTACTACTTAAACTAATGTCATGGAGCATTTCCCTTTTGTTTTCTTCTAGTAGCTATACAGTTTCAGATCTTACAAATAAGTCTTTTATCCATTTAAAGTTGATTTTTGTATGTGATGTGAGATAAAGGTCCAATTTCATTCTTCTGTATGTAGATATCTAGTTTTCCCAACACCATTTATTGAAGAAACCATCCTTTCCTCATTGTGTGTTCTTGGCATCTTTGCTGAAAATCAATTGACTGTAAATACTTAGGTTTGTTTCTGGACTTTCTTATCCTGTTCCATTTGTCAATGTGTCTGTTTTTATGCCAGTACTACACTGTTTTGATTACAATAACTTTACATTTTGAAATCAGGGAGTGTGATGCCTCCAACTTTGTTCTTTTTTGCTTAAGATAGCTTTGGCTATTCAGGGTCCTTTTTGGTTTTTTTTTTAATGCAAATTTTAGGATTTTTTCTATTTCTAGGCAAAATAACATTGGAATTCTGATGGGGATTGCTTTGAATCTGTAGGATCACTTTAGGTGGTATGGATATTTTAACATATAATTCTTATAATCCATGAATTTGTAATATCTTTAGTTTTATTTGGGTCTTCAGTTTCCTTCATCAATGTTTTATAGTTTTCAGCGTAGAGATCTTCCGCCTCCTTAGTTAAATTTATTCCTAAGTATTTTTTGATGCTATTGTAAATGGGATTTTCTTAATTTCTTTTTCAGATAATTATTAGTGTGTAGAAATGCTACTTTGTATGTTGATTTTGTAACCTGTAACTTTACTGAATTTGTCAATTCTAATAGTTTTTTGGGGAAGTCTTTAGAGTTTTCTGTATATAACTTCATGCTATCAGCAAATAGAGATAATTTCACTTCTTTCTTTTCTATATGGGTACTTTTTACTTATTTTCTTGCCTGATTGCTCTGGCTAGGACTTCTAGTACTATGTTGTATAGAAGTGGTGAGATTGGGCATCCTTGTCTTGTTTCTGCTCTTAGAGAAAAGCTTTCAACTTTTCACCATTGAGTATGATGTTAGCTGTGGGAAAGGGAAACTTTTGAAGCTTATTAAAAACAGGCCAGGTTTCTATTCCTCGGGGGATGAATAGATAGACAGATAGATATAGAGAGATAGAGGGATATAAACAGATAGAGATCTTTCATATATGATATATATCATACACACACACACACACACACACACACACAGAGCAGATTACACTTTGCAAAAAATGTGTACTCAACTTGCCCTTCTATAAATAATTCAGAAAGAGTTAGTTTTTGTGGAGTACTGGAATTGGTGACAATTTCAATAGCTTTCTATTATAATATTTTTGACAACTGCAACAACTGATTCAGTGTTTTCTTCTCTTTTACTGTGGTTGAGGAAATTACTTGTTGAGATTCCTCATTTAAGCTCCCATTTGTTCGCCTTTTTTCTAGGGTCAATGATTTGGTTATTTCTAGGTAAACCTTTTTTTGTTTTATAAATAAAATGACCATTGCTTCTCTAAGGAAGTATACAAAGAAAAATTGAAGGCATTGTGACTTAGTCTAGGTATAGACTTAGAGCAGCAGTCCCCATCCTTTTTGGCACCAGGGATCAGTTTCATGGGAAGACATTTTTTCCATGGACAGGGCAGGGGTAGGGGGATGGTTTCAGGATGATTCAAGTTCATTACATTTATTGTTCAGTTAAACCTCTCTGCTAATGATAATCTGTATTTGCAGCTGCTCCCCAGTGCTAGCACTACCTCGGCTCCACCTCAGATCTTCAGGCATTAGATTCTCATAAGAAGCATGCAACCTCGATCCCTCACATGCGCAGTTTACAGTAGGGTTCGAGCTCCTGTGAGAATCTAATGCCGCTGCTGATCTGACAGGAGGCGGAGCTTATGCAGTGATGTGAGTGATGGGGAGTGGCTGCACATACAGATGAAACTTCGCTGCTTACCCGCTGTTCACCTCCTGCTGTGCAGCCTGGTTCCTAACAGGCCATGGTACTGGTCTGTGGCCCGGGGATTGGGGACCGCAGACTTAGAGCACCTGTACAACTTGTACATTTGTCAGCCATTTAAACCTCTGTGAAGCTGCATTTGGAAAATGGGGTACATAATTATCTACTCTTTCAGAGAGAGATGGTGATTAAATACATACTGCTTTAAAATATTTTGAATTAAAGATATTTTTATTGAGGTAAAATATACATATATAATTTACCATCTTTACCATTTGAATTAAAGATATTTTAATGCATAAATATACTACAGCTCATTTAAACATATCTATTCCAGAGTGAATCCATCTGATCCTACAGGAAAAAATATTGCCCTTATGATTTAGAATAGCACTGTCCAATAGAAATACAATGTGAGCTACAAATATAAGCCAAATATGTAAATTTTTAACTTTCTAGTACTTACGTTAAAAAAGTAAAAAACAAAAGGTAAAATTAGTTTTAATAATATATTTTATTTATTGATTTATTTTTGACACTCAGCAAGTTATCAAAATTGTTATTTAATAATATGTAAAATGAATTGAATCACACAAACTTACATTAGAGTCTGCTGCCTCGTGAGCTCTGTTTGAAGCTTTTCCTGCCCCCTTCCCAGCCACAGTCTGGGCTCCCCAGGCCTTCCTCTCAACCTCACAGGTCTCTGGCACTAATGTCAGCAGAGGAAGGAGTGGGGATGAAGCTATGAGAACTGAAACAATGGGGAAGGGAAGAAGGCAGAGTAGGCAAAGTACCTTGAGACCTTAAAATAATGAGCCATGTTTTCCTGTATGTCTCCTGAACTATCTCTAAAGACAATTCCAAAAAAGAAGCTATAAAAATATGGAGAATAATATTGGGCTGAGAGCCTGCCCTACCAAGTGTGCTACTTTGAAGGATAATACACATTTGAATGTAACTGAAAAGCAGATTTCATTATCTTTGGAAGGTGAGAATTGCAGGTAAGGTGAAAACGAGTCTTATAATTTAACAATCATTGTTTATAACTTATTTATAATCTTTTAAATAGTTAATACAAGACATAGAGTTCCCCCTGCAATGAGGACTTTTTGGCTGAGATAGAAATAAATTTTCAATTTTGTGAAACTCTGTGCCTCTAAATTTTCAGAATTTTTCAAATTTTTTACATTAAAACAACCATAGTGAATGAGCAAAGAGTGAAAACCTCAATGCAAGTAAGATTTCTAAACAGCTGTGGTAGACAGAATAATTCCCCCCAAAGATGTCCACATCCTAATCCCTAGCTGCTGCAAATATGTTAGCTGCTATGGCAAAGGAGACTTTGCAAATGTGATTAAGTTAAATCTCTTGAGATGGGGAGATTATTCTGAATTATCCAGATGGGGTGAATGTAATCACAAACATCCTTATAAGAGGCAGACAAGAGGGTCATAGAGAGAGGAGCTATGACAACAGAAGCAAAGGTCAAAATGATGCACTTTGAAGATGGAGGAAGGGGCCATGAGCCAAGAGATACAGGCAGTCTCAAAAAGCCAGAAAGGCAAGGAAACAGATTCTCCCCTGGAGCCTCCAGATGGATTTTAGCCTAAGACTCATTTTAGACTTCTGACTTCCAGAAATGTAAGATAATAAATTTTGTTACAACAGGGATATATAACGAATATAGCAACCATTGCAGAACATAAAGCAACATGTGCAATTATTTTTTCTCCAGTTATAGTTTCCTCATACTCATCATTGTTTCATTGCCAATAACAGGAACCAGTAATTGTGTGAAGTCCATCACATGGGGAAAGCAAAACACTTATACATACAAAGGTAAACATATCAGCAAGTAGAGTTGTCTATTTCTGTTTATCATAGTCAACTAATACTTATGAAAGTATCAAAAAAGTATCAAAGTTATCAAAAATTCTCACCCAATTGGAACTTACATTCTAATGAGAGAGAGACAATAAATAATGCAGTTGTATATAAAGATACATTTTCTGTAGGAAATGCAAATACTGACTGATTCTGGGAAATCAAACTAAGTGTCCCTTTGTAAACCCAACTGCCAGGTTGATGAACCCTTTATTACTGTAAAATATGTTTTTCTTGAGGTATTCAAGTAAAACCTCCAGGGATGCCTCAGGACCTGGCATTTCATCTATTTCATAGCAACTTTCTCAAATTTTTATGGGATAATCACTTTTTAAATAAGAAGGCATAAGTGAATATTAATGTCATTCTCCAGCCTCTGTCCCTTTGATTCACCTCAAGCCAACATACCATGTTCTGGCCAAACATAAAGGAAGGTTGAGCTGAAGGGTATAAAAAAGCATGGTTAACTAATAGAAATATGGCCAGTACCAACTAAGCTCTGTTAGTTTGTTGCCTTTACAGTATTGGAGGTTAAAGCACCACCCAAAAGATGTGGAAGTATACTTTTCTTACCTTTATGCCTGAAATGACTAACCAGTAATTGTGCCAAGTGACTATTTTCAAGTGACACTTAATGAAACAATACAGGTAGCTTCATGCTATGTATGTGTTTACCTAACTGAACAACTATTTATAAGATCAAACTCCAAGCAGTAAGTCAGTCTACATGCAACAATGGATTTAACATTTCAGAGACATCCTCCATTCCTTTCTTTCCTTTACCCCTTAAATTCAACTCTATCAGCATCTTCTAAAGGTTTACCTACAACATATCTCCTGCTTAGTCCATTTTTTCCCATTTCCATTATTATAGAGCTAGTTCAAGCCACCATTGTGTCTTACTTGGACCTTAACTGATCTCTTGCCTTTCTACAATCCATTCTTTAAAAGCAGTCATGGTTCATCCTCATACTTAGTATAGTTCCATAGCCAATAACAGGAACCACTACTGGTGTGAAGTCAGCACTAATCGTGGTAATATCATACTTTTGATTTTATTGAAAAATACTAAAAGTTCAGGATTTTACGACAAATAACAGTGTACTCACTAACCAGAGTTTATAAATTGTTAATATTTTTTCTTTACATATATGAGTGGCATTACAAATATAGTAATGGAAATGGACATTAAAAGTATGATGATACCTTTTTTGTTTCCCTCCCCAGTCCCACAGCCTAGAATTAATTACCACCTTAAATTTGGTGTTTATCTTTCCAGGCTGTTTTTGAGTTTTATTCCATATATGTGTTTATAAACAAAATATAGAATTGTTTTGTGTGCTTAAAAATTGACTTAAAAGGTATCCTTCTGTACCTTCTTTTTTCCATTGAACATTACTTTGTTGAAAGCTATTCCTGTAGATTCTTATTCATCTTGTTTGTTCATTTTAATTGTTGTGTTTTGTATTCCACTATATGAATAAACCATAATTAATTTCTTTCAGTTGTCCTATGGATTGATATTTGGTTTGCTTTACATTTTTCTCTTTATAATGCTCCAGTGAACATCCCAGTACGTGACTTCTTGTGCATATGTATCCAACTTTCTTTACCAAGATACAGAATTTGGAGATCGTAGGGAATGCACATTTTCAATTAGATCTTCCCAAAGAAGTTGCACTGACATACCCTCCCACCAGCCAACTCCTGAACTCAGTATTTCTAAACTCTAAATTTTTTCTAATTATTGTTTTAATGGGATTTCTATGATGACTAATGAGGTTGTAGGACTATTAGACATTTCTTCTATGAATTACCTGTTCATATCTTGTATTATTTGTCTTTTGTTTTGGAAACTTTGTTGTTATTGTTTTGGACCCTAATCATTTATGTTATTTATGTTGCAAATATCTTTTCTCAGTCTATGCTTTATCTTTTCACTTTGTATAAGGTGTTATTTGCCATTCGAAATTTTTAATCAAAGTAATATTTTAAAAACACAAATTAGATCACTGCACTAAACAATCTTACTATAAATTTTGTATAGTTTGTATATATATTGGAATATAATACAGTGTGGACCTATTCATTTCCAACAATTCCTAGAATAATGCTTTGCACATAGTAGGTACTTAGCAAATATTTATAGGATAAATGAATAATTAAATTTGTCATTGTAATAAAATTCAGAATTAAGAAACTTACACCCAGTGTTGGATAGTCAAGATTTCAGTTCAGAAAGTGATCAAAACCAGATGAGCAGCACACGCCATAGTTTTTCTTGGTGGGGTTTCCTTCTTTCTAAGTATCCCACACATCATAGAAGCCCTGCAACCAGGCTTACGTCAGCTAAGAAGATTGGAATATCACCACAACCACCTTTCCAAAAGAAAAAAGGGTTACAAAACAGAGGCAATCTGGGTTTCAGAACAATGGGAATGCATACAGAATAGTGGTTAAGAGCATGGGTTCTGGAGTCAGACAAATCGGGTTTTAATCTTCGGTCTGCCACTTGTTAGCTGGGTAACTTTGGACTACTCACTTTCTCTAGTTCTCAGTTTCAGCAACTACAAGTAAGGAAAATAATATCTCCCTCATAGCATGGAATTTAAATGGGCTAAATGTATTAAAGCATCTGCACAGTGCTTGAAACCAAAGCGTTCAACAAATGGTAGCAGTTAGATTAGTAAACGTAAGTTATTGTATATTCTCAGATATTACATAATGGAAATATAGAGATTTTTAAATTTTAATGGTATTTAAAGATTATAGTATGGCTATGTACTAAGGGATGCCTGTTCATTATAAGAACAAATAGCCTCAGATGATTTACTTCCTATCTTGGTTTCTAGTAATAGTTTTCATTGATTATTATAGATTTGTGTAAATTTCAAATATTATTGCCTAAGCCTTATATTAATTGTATTTATATAAAATTATATATAAATCATTTCTCTATTAATGCTTTACATATAGATAATGCATAAATGTGATCATATACATGCTTTCACAGTGAATTTTTTAAAATATCATCTATTCTTTCCCCCAACTTCAGGCTCCATACACTCCATTTCCATGGCAATACATATTAACAGTCTAATATGTATCCATCCATTTTTTTCTTGGTTTATATAATTCTATGCATACCTATTCATATATATACTTATATTCATATGCAAATGCAGAGTTTTAAAAATCATGAATTTAAAAAATGGGACCATATTATAAAGCAGGCTGCTTTTCTCACCCAACATTATGTAGAGGATATACCTCCAATTCATTTGGGTATAACTTGAATTCATATTTTTAATGACAGCACAATATTCCATGATAAGATATAGCATTATCTATTTAGCAATTCCCCAATTGTTGAGCATTCATTTTCTTCAACTTTTTGGCACCATAGACAATGCTGTAATAAACATCCTTGTATGTCTTTATCTACTGCTATGTTTATTTCTTTGGGATGGAGTCCCAGGAGTAGGATTACTAGATTGCAGGATATGTGCATTTTAAATTTTAATAGATCTTGATAATATTTTTTACACTTGCAGCAAGAAACGTAAAAACATTTTGTCACTTTTATAGAAAATGTCACTTGTACACAACATGTAGCAATAAATGTAATGTCTTGTTTTTGAAAAAAGAACAATAAACTTCTGGTAAGGAAGTTTTAAATGAAGAGGTATTCCATTGGGACATGTCCTCCTTTTTAATTACTGTTATTGGAAGACTGAGTTGGGTAGGGCGATGGGGGAAGGGGCAGGAGGCTTAAAGGGGAAAGAATATGGAAACAGAATTCTTTCCAGTTCACTTTCATCAATAGGTGACTTTCCTCTCTATAACAAGTGCTGTCCTAAAACAGGATGTCTGAGCATCTTGGTAATACACAATCGTGTGGCTGTTACATAATTTTCCTTTCAAGCTCATTGGCTCCTTATTTTTTTGGCTAGATGTTTTGTGGTGTGTAGCATGCTGATACATAACACTTGAACATTTTTCACCGCTTTTCTGTAGTAAGGAGTGGAGGAAGGGGAGACAGCTCCAAGAACAAAGGCTGTCTGTGAAGACAGAAATGATGAAGTCCTTAAACAAGTGTGTAAGAAGTCTTAGCAGAGTTAACTGCTCAATTCACTACTTTTACAGTGCATCTTTGTAGGAAATAGTATAAAAACCATGATTTACAAGTTGGAATGAAAAAGAAACTTCAAAAAACATATTTATCAGACCATTTCTATTAATAAGAACGTTAGTAGAGGCTAGATAGCATTTCAAAAATTTCTCCGTTAGTAATTTCCATTAAGAAATATGAGTTTTCTACACAGCAGATATAAAATAAGAAAGACTAGGCCGGGCGCGGTGGCTCACGCCTGTAATCCTAGCACTCTGGGAGGCCGAGGCAGGTGGATTGCTCAAGGTCAGGAGTTCGAGACCAGCCTGAGCGAGACCCCGTCTCTACTAAAAATAGAAAGACATTATATGGACAACTAAAAATCTATATAGAAAAAATTAGCCGGGCATAGTGGTGCATGCCTGTAGTCCCAGCTACTCGGGAGGCTGAGGCAGTAGGATCGCTTAAGCCCAGGAGTCTGAGGTTGCTGTGAGCTAAGCTGACGCCACGGTACTCACTCTAGCCTGGGCAACAAAGTGAGACTCTGTCTCAACAAAAAAAAAAAAAAAAAAAGGAAAGACTGACATACTTAATCTGCATATTTAACTTTGAAAATATGGGCCGGGCGCGGTGGCTCACGCCCATAATCCTAGCACTCTGGAAGGCCGAGGCAGGTGGATGGCTCAAGGTCAGGAGTTCGAGACCAGCCTGAGCAAGAGCGAGACCCTGTCTCTACTAAAAATAGAAAGAAATTATCTGGCCAACTAAAATATATATAGAAAAATTAGCCGGGCATGGTGGCACATGCCTGTAGTCCCAGCTACTCGGGAGGCTGAGGCAGTAGGATCGCTTAAGCCCAGGAGTTTGAGGTTGCTGTGAGCTAGGCTGAGGCCATGGCACTCACTCTAGCCTGGGCAACAAAGCAAGACTCTGCTTCAAAAAAAAAAAAAAGAAAGAAAAAGAAAATATGATAGAAAGATGAAAATTGGCTAAAAGGAAATTATTCAAAATGGTAAAAGTTTAAGACTGTAATATTTCATTCCTGTAGATCAACAGGAAAAGAGCATGATTAATCCATGGCCAAGTGAATGAATTAAAAAAGACATCATAAAGATGAAATTTGAAACAAAGTACATAAGTTTGTCTAAGTATTATTAGCTTGCTTTCTCAACACTGAGAAATTTAGGCAATGAGAATACAACCTTCATTTCTTATCAGTTTCATTTTCTTGTGTCACAATTATGGTGCTTAAGATGAGGGAATTCTAGGAAATATTTATACATATATTATTAAGAAATTTGTCATCTTTTTAAAGGACTAAACAGACTCTATTATTTTTTAAAAACATAACACTAACTCAAAATAAGTGGGTAATGTGTTCATGAAAAGGTAGAGAGATTATTCCTTAATGTCTGGGAAAAGTCAGGGGCAGGATACAGAATATTCTTTTGCAGTAACATTGGGATTGTCTTTTTTAATCAGCTCTAGGTTTGGACAAGCCCTGGGCCTGTTCTTTATCATGTTTCCACCGAACTGAAGAGGAGAAGGGGGTGAAGGTAGAGACCAGGCGTATCTTCCAGTGTGGGAGTGACTAAGAAGTGCCATATCTCTTCTTTTAAGCCTAAATCTTCAAAGAGGAAAATGATTAGAGGGTAATTTAAACTTTCAAGCCAAGGAAATGCACACACATAATACCTGACTGCCAAAGGGGCGATACACAACTTGGTCACTTAACTGGAGGAGAAAAGAATCTTTGGAATTAGAATAAACGAATGTATATACAAATAGTTTACAAGAGCTGCCAAACTCCAAGTGGTTTCCCCATAATTTGGAGTATTTTCTGAGAGTGGTGCTCTGGAAATCCAAAGCTTATCTAGCAGCAACTCAAATTCAATGCCGACCAAACAGAGTCATCTTCCTCCCTATGCTGCTCCTCTACTTTTGACTCCTGTTTCTGTTTAACAGGGCGTGGTAGCTGTGTTCTATTTATATTGTTGTACTCTGATATTCTGTCTGTATTTCCAGAAAAAATGGAACTGAAAAACCTCACTAAATTTTCTCTTTAATAAAAACTATGTAATATAACTTCTCCAGACTCAGTTTCTCACTTGTAAATAAGCAATCAAACCCTGTAGGTAGAAAGACTACAGAACTGAGAAACCAGAAATGTCTCTTCACACCCAAGTTCTGCCACTTACCATCTGTATCGTCCTGGGAAATTTTACAGGTCTCCTCATTCTTGCATTCTTTCACTTAATGATTTATATGATGATGTTTCTATATATGTCATTATATTGAAGAAAGTTAAATATTAACTTAAATTAGAGAGCCACAAAATTAGTAGACATAGGTTGCAGAGCCTGTATATACTGCAGTAAAAAAAAAAAAAAATTATAGCTCAAAGGCCCCTAGGAAAGTTTTTTAATCCACTTTACTCTCTACACAACCATATTTTTGCTCACCCGTGACTCTGCCTTTGGCTGCTGCCTCCAACTGAAATGTCCTCCTCTTTCCCATGCATTTATTTATATTCTATCCACACTTCAAAGCCCAACTCAACTCTCATCCCCTTGAGCCTTTTCTGAAAATTTCAGTGAACATTGCACAATAACTGAACTTTCTAAATAAATAATACTTAAATTCATTATGTATTTCCACCCTTAGCAATGTATAATATACTTTTTGCTTTACATGCATAACTTGTGTTTAAATTATTCATTCTTTTATTTATTTCCAGTAAATACTCATTGAAAATCTACCACATATTCTGTGATCTTGGGCATTATATATGTAATGTTTCTTTGTAACATGGGAATAGAAATTACTATTGTTCAAGGTTGTAGAAGATTGAATAAGAGAAAATATATGCAAGTATTTGGCCTGTGTTATGGCAAAAGGATCTGTTTTTCTTTCTCTTTTGTAAACAGGTATTTTCTGAAAATTAGAAAAAAATGGACTGCTTAACTTATTCTCAAAATTAGGGATACCCTCTCTAAGAAAGCAAGTTTCTTTCTTTGTTACAAGAAACATTGTGTAACCAGAGGCTTCTATTTCTATTAAGCTGCCTAGTATGAACATTTCACATAAATGGAATCGTGCAATATGTGGTCTTTTCTGACTGAATCCCTTCACTCAGCATGTTTTCAAAGTTCATCTTGTTGTAGCATGATTGTTGTAACATGAATTAGTATAGTAATTCATTTTTTTAATTGCCAAATTATATTCCATTGTATGGACATACCATATTTTATTTTCATTTATCATTTGGTGGTTTGGGGTGTTTCTACTTTTTGACTATTACAAATAATGCTGCTATGAACAATCATGAACCGTATAAATTTTTGTGTAGACATGTTTTCACTTCTCTTAGATATATACCTAGGAGTAAAATTGCTGGATCTGTGTTTAATCATTTGGGGGACTGTTTGTCTGTTTTCTAAAGTGGCTGTACCTTTTACATTACCACCAGCAAGTTATGAGGGCTCCATTTTTCCACATCCTATATAATACTTGCTACTATCTTTCTCATTATAGCCCCTCTGGTGTATGTGAAGTTGTATCTCATTTTGCCTAATTGGTCTTTAAACGTATTTTCAACTGCTCCTCTTAATTTTAATTCTACCCTATCACCACTTCCATAGGTATAAGTAGTCACTAATTTATGATTTTTTAGAGGTTCTGCTGTGTATATTGCTTTCCCCCTTTGGTCACTTAACAGTAGCATTTCAGTGTCTGCTATATTAGTTAACTCTGGTCTAACAGTTTCTAGCTTCCAACATTTTGTAGTTTCTATCCTCTTTTTTATTTTTGTTGGTTTTATGTCCTTAAAAACTTCATTTGCTTTATTTTAATGAAGTAAAAACTTCATTTACTTTATTCTGAGAGGGAGAAGTAGCCAATGCATATGATTAATTCACTATCTAAACTGGAAGTTTATTTCCATTTCTGTTTGCATTGTGAAGTTGTTTTATTTTTTAAGGAGAATGAGGTTTAACAAATGTTTACTATTTCTGAAAGAGGTAAGTAATCAAGGCATAAGGTACACTTGCACAAAATGTTACCTTGAGAAATAAATGAAAACAGAAGCATACGTGAATTATTTATGATAGTTTTTCTCTTGTGATCACTTAAAACTACATGAACATATCTTGTACTAATTGTTTTCATCCTTTAAATTAATCACTGAGAAACATCATCACAAGCTTTATATAAGTGATGACTTAACTTGATTATTAAAGCAATAAAAATACATAGTCATATTCATTTTTTACATACTCTATCCCAGGCACTGTGCTAAACATTATATGTATATTATCTCATATAATCTTTATAACAACCTTGTGAGGTAAGTACTTTCAAAATACCATTACAGGTAAGGAAGCTGAGGCTTAAATATCTGGTGTAACATGCTAGGAAATGGTGGGCATAAGCATTTATACTTGCTTTTCTGATTCCAAGGCCTGTTTTCTTAACAGCATTTTGTACCATACTTGGGGAGACCCTAGTTTATTCAATTTATAGATAGGCCAGGTTGGTTAAATCTACCATAGTATGAATTATGTGTGTATTATGTTGTGCCTGGGTCTGTAGGTGTTAATATGTATATTTATTTCAAGCTAACCACATATAAATGATTAAATAAGCTTTTCCTGCTTGTGGATTTTCTGTCCTTTAAGCCTGGTTAAAGACCAGAAAATTATCATTAATAAACACTATTAACATAATGTGACGCTGGAATGTCAGTTTTAGAGGTCAACTCAAATATGGACTTTCTGGTGTCAAAAAATTTACAACATAGACAGATTCTGTGCCTCTGACTTAAAGAGTGTTTTGCTAAATACAGGAGAAAAAAATGCCTCCTTACTTAAAAAAAAATTAGTTTCTATTCTGAGTTGTTTTTGTTAAACGCCTCATTACAATTGTTTTGTTTTGTTTTCTTTTGTATCCAACAAGGACTGATGTCTATCTCAGAGGGTGGATGTGGCTGAAGAGATGATACATAACCTATCAGTCTTTCCTGGTTAATTTTGTTCTTCATCTCTTACTCACTTCGCTGAAGTGATTAACGGAATGAGGTTTCAAGACATATGAAGAACCTATTACAAAGTCCACAAGGGGGAAATGGCTCATGGGCTCTGAGCTTGAAATGTTCCATGAACAGTGAGGAGTCCATTGTGCCTAGAGTGCAGAGGGCAAGGGAGGGTGGCTCCATCTAGAGCTGGAGAGTTGGCAGGATGACTTCTGCAGGGCACTGCAGGCCATGCCAAGAGTTCACAGTGCAGAGCTGATGAGTAGGCCTTGAGTCACCAAGGGCAGGGGACTTCCATGTGGCTGGAATTTAGCCTCCACTATTTTATCCCCAGGGAATCAAAAGGGAGAGATTTGGACCTGAGTTTCTAGCAGTTTTGTGAGTGGTGTTTAGAAGTCTGAGGATTATTGTTTAATTATTTTATAGTGACTTTTTCATATTCCTAATCTCTGGCAGAGATATCTTCAATATCATTTATGGGAACACACACATGGGTATTAGAAATCTTTATGTGCAAAAAGCAGCCTCTATTCAGAGAGCTTTTCTTGGATATGTAAGCCATCAGTGCCAACAGCACTGAATTGAACAAGCTCCTGCTTATGTAGCCCTGTTGCCACAGACAGTCGGCCCAGGAAGCTGAACTACCTCAGTGACTGTCATTTGACTGCGGACACATGAGGGAGGCCAGCTGACATCAGAAGAACTGTCCAGGGAGCCTCAACTGTTGACCCACAGAATCATGAGCTACATACGTGATTGTTGTATTAACCGGATAAATTAGCGGGTGGTTTGTTAGATATCAATAGCTACCTACAGGAAGGTTTCACAGATGAGGTGACATTTGAATTGTATTTTGAAGGATGAACAGGAGTTTCTTTTTCTTTTCTTATTTTTATCTTTCTTTGAAGTTTTTTGTCCCCCAGGGTGAAGGAATACCCCTAGTCTGTTCTGTCTGTGGCCACATGGTCTCATAGTGGTTTCAGGGGCATCCTGGTTACTCTTTCCCTTAAGCCATGGAGAGAAGAGCACAGGATCATCTGAAATAAACTATGAAGCTCCGGCCTTAAGGGGCTTATAGTCTATCTGGAAAGCTGCCACCTATGTCAAGGAAATAAATACCAGGAAAAGAAAAAAAGATACTAGAATTGGTGCTTTCCAGTCTAAAGGATACCAAAGCAAAGAACTACTAAAACTTTTACTGCCTGTACCACCCTTTGGTATTTAAGCACACAATGCCTGATTTTGTTATTTAACTTTTCCTGTTTTGGTGCATTATCGCCATGCTGGGATTGTGTAATTGTGAGCTTCAAAAGCAGAGACCACATCTTTAATTTCTGTGTCTCTTCCTACGGCAACTAGCACAGTTCTTGCCGTTTAGAGGGTAAAAAAAAAAAAAGAAAGAAAGAAAGAAAGAAAGAAAAAGAAAAGAAAAATGCTGCAATAGCTGAGAGGATTTAGAGTAAATGGAGTTTGGAGAGGGTCAGGTATTTGCCACAGCCATTCACTCCAGGCCAGAGTGGGTGTTGCCGTTTTAACAGTGGTGTTCTGGCTGAAGGCCAAGACTTAATTGTTGACGACCCTTCCCTTTCTGCTGGCCACTGTTAAGTACAGCTGGTTCCAAAAAAAGTTCATGAAAGTCCTTAAGAAGTCAGATATGACGGCTGTGACAGCTCAGTGCCCACAGCGTAGCAAAAGGCAGGATGCCCAGGCGGTGGTTTGGAAGGTTGACACCTGATCTGTTTGTGCACCTCCTGGAGCCTGAGGTTTATTCAAGTTCTTATTTGCCAGTGGATGTTTTAAAGTATACATCCTACTTCCCTGGGTCAACTGTCTCAAAGATTTTCCCCTGGTCATCTTCATTTTTACATATATGCTCATTATTTTTTAAAATGTTGAAATTATAGAAAATGAAAATTATCAGTTTTCCAACACCTCCGAAATAGCCACTTTTTACATTTGGTATATATTTGTCATATATATGTGGTGTGTGGAGGGGTGCATGTGTGTGTGTAAATTTCATCCTGTTTAAACTGTTATTTTCCAATAAACAATATACTATAAACATCTTTACACTTTTCTATATCAATATGCTTTCACCACAATATTTTAACATTTGTCTAGTACTTCATTGTGTACCATGATTTATATATATAATCCATTTTTGTTTACATTATTTCCAGGGTTTGATTATTATCAACAATACTTCTATAAAGCCCTTGTACATAAATTTTGGGGCACATCTTTGATTTTGACTTGGTATATATCATAAAAGTGGATTTTCTGGGCCAAAGAATATGCATATAAGGCTTTTGCTTATATTTGTGATACTGACTTCTAGACTAGTTTATAAGAGCATTGTGTAAGTTATTTTCCACAACTTTTCACAAAAATTGTTTTATTAATATTAATATTTATTTATATTTTTGTTCATGTGTCTCAAAATCTTTTTTTTTTTTTTGGATACAGGGTCTTGCTCTGTCACCCAGTTTGGAGTGCAGTGGTGTGATCGTAGCTAACTGCAATTTGAAACTCCTGGGCTCAAGTGGTCTTCCCACCTCAGACTCCCAACTAGCTAGGACTACAGGTGCATGCCACCACTGTTGGCAAATTTTTAAAGATTTTTGGTAAAGTCAGGGCCTCACCGTGTTGCCCAGGCCAGTCTCTAACTCCTGGCCTCAAGCAATCCTCTCACTTCGACCTCCCAAAGTGCTGAGATTACAAACGTAAACCACTGTGTCTGGCTGGTCTCAAACACTTTTAATGTTGTCTTAGATGGTTTTCATATATTCAATGTAAAAAGCGGAGAGTAGAAAATGAAATATCAGCCAAGTGTCTTGTTTGCTTGCTTTGTTTGTTCATTGGCTTGGTTTGGTTTTCTTTTTTGTTCTGCTGTATGTTTGGCAAATCAAATGAAATCACAAGAGCTTGACTCATGAGGAGGCCCCTTTCATTTTCCTGAAGCGAGGCAGTGGAGCACCCACAGGTCCTGACATTACTTAGTTCCATTTCATAAGCACACTGTGGGCAGACTCTGTTTCTCAGTGTAGCCATCACCAGACTTTTTCGTTGTCTGTCAAAGTTTTATTTCAAATACTTCCTTAAGGTCTGAGTATAACTTGTTGGTGTTTGTGGTGTTTCCTACAGTTCTCTTTATCTCCTTTTCTGCACATTTTGGTCTAAGGGTCAACTATGAAATAAAGAATCATTTATTAAACTTGCAGATTTGGAGGCCAATAGAACAGGATTCTGAAACTGCCTCTGTTACCCACAGCAGAGCAAGTAACTTGGCCTGTGTGAAGCTTCACTTCCTCATTGCAAATAGCTGTATGTAACAGCCCAGTGGTGGTGGTTAGGGAAGGAACCCACAGAGAGCCTTTATTCAGATGCTGTATCTTATCTTGCTAATTAGGCATTTTACCCCATTTTAAAGATGAGGAATCTGAGGTTCAGAGATTTGAATTAAATTGACCAGGTCACACAGAGAGTAAATTACAGATATAACAGATATGATCTAGGGCCTGACTCCAAAGCCCTTTTCTTGACTTGAGCATGTAACAATGGGAGTATTTTCATTTCATCAGTTCATTAAATATTTAAGAGCTATTGTGTGCCAGGCATTGTGCTCAGCTCTAGAAATTCAGTGGCGAAGAAGTTAGATATGGTCCCTGCCTCATGGAGATTGCAGTCAAGTTGGGGTCAGAGGAAGACATTAAAAAGGTAAAGATATGGCCGGGAGCAGTGGCTCACGCCTGTAATCCTAGCACTCTGGGAGGCCGAGGCGGGCGGATTGTTTGAGTTCAGGAGTTCGAGACCAGCCTGAGCAAGAGCGAGACCCCCGCCTCTACTAAAAATAGAAAGAAATTATATGGACAGCTAAAAATATATATAGAAAAATTAGCTGGGCATGGTGGCACATGCCTGTAGTCCCAGCTACTCGGGAGGCTGAGGCAGAAGGATTGCTTAAGTCCAGGAGTTTGAGGTTGCTGTGAGCTTGATGCCATGGCACTCCAGTCCGGGCAACAGAGCGAGACTCTGTCTCAAAAAAAAAAGGAAAAAGGTAAAGATACAACTATATGACAACCAATTATGATTATTAGTTCCATGAAAGAAAAGAACAGGGTGTTGTGAGAAAATAACGGGGCTGGGGGGTGGTGGTGGTGCTTAGTTTGGATTGAATGCTTAATTGGATTGAAAGGTCTGGGAAGACTTTTCTGAGGCTGAGACCAAGAAGATAATTAGGAGGTAGGCAATGATGGGAAGAGCATTTTCACTGTTCCAGGTGGATGAAGCAGCTGAGGGTAAAGAGCTGGTTCACTTAGTTCTCAACAAGACACTTCAGAGAATGAAGATGACCTAGTGATGGCCACAGCCAGCTTTTTAGAGGGTTGTGCCCATGTCCCAGTATGTGGTATTTCCTTAATACATTATGTATTGGTGAAAGTCCTGTCCAGACATGGAAGTGGCCTCTCCCTTCCCTTGCAAATCCTGGCATGCCATCCAGTTTTGCAACTTCCCAACCTGTTGCCAATCAACTCTGCAGGCTTATTGACCCCAAAGTGTGTGGTGAAGCTCATATTACTGTTCCTTGATTCGTTCTCCATGTTCTAAAACCCATGGTGCAGAGAGCTGGAGCAGAACAGGTCTGGGAACTTTTGTTCACAAGTTATCTTTATACCTGGAATTTACATCTCATGCTAAAAACTCAGACATCCCAAAGAGAAGTTGCTCAGCCTTTTGACTATTCTGGATAACAGTATAAAGGATTAAATGAAATAATCTTTCTGGATCCTGTAAGATGAAATTAAACCACATTGTTCTTCTGGATAATGAAGAAATAAATTAAACCAAGCAAACTTTCTGGATTCCAGAGAGAAGAATGAAATGAAGTCACCCATTCTGGATCATGGAGGAAGAACTTAAGTAACATTTCTGGGTGAGAGGACATTTTTCTGGATAGTGGAGGACAGGATGCAACTGAGCAGTTTTTCTGCATAGTGGAAGGACTCAGTCCAGGAAAAGAAGCAACGTAGTACCTTCAGCTCATAAGAACTAGCCAACAGGAGGGGGTGTCAGTGGTGACAACTTCCTCGTATGCCATCAAGTACAAACAGAGGAAGCTTGTGCCTGGGAGGCAGGTGCCCTGGAGTTAGGTTGTTTCCAAGGCTTTCCATTACTGCTCCATAGGGCTTGGGGCCCGTGGACCTCACAAAGCCTCAACCATCATGTTCTCAAAATAAAGCACATCTGTGACCCTCCCCAGCTTTCATATTGGCAGAGATACAAAGCCCAGATGAAAGGACCTGGGAACTGGGGGATGCTGAGAGTGGGACCAATTAGTCATTTTGGACTTCTGAGATGACAGAATCAGAAGAAAAATTAGTCACATCCAGTATAAATCCTTCATTTTACAACTGAAGAAACTGAGGACTAGATACGGGAAATGACTTGCCCAAGGCTTCACAGGCAGGTAATGGAAGAGCTGGGACTAGAACCGGAGATGCCCGACTCCTAGACTGGTACTTTATAGTGTTAAACTTAAAGCCGTCTCATAGGAATAGAGAAAGGCTTTCTGGTAGAAGCTCTTGGGACCTACATTGAGACAGAATAGAAAGATGAAAGGAAATAAACTTATTAACATTCGATGAAAAGCTTCAATTAATTAGGCACAGTGCCAGATAATTTCGCATATTTTTAAACCTCACTTGATCTTTTCAAAAAAAACAAGAAGGAGGTATTATTGCCATTTTGCAGTTGTTAAAACTGAGGGTCAAAGAAATTAAGTAATTTGTCTTAGGACACTCATGTGGCTGAGCCAGTATTTGAACCCATACCTGCTTGCAGACAGAACCTGGGTCTTTCCATCCCAGCAGAGTGAAAACATTAATTGCTTCTCAATATCAGTCGCAGATGTGATAAAACCTGGCACAAAAATTAGTCAAGACTAGCAGCATCTGCCTTTTCCTGTGGGGGGTGGGAAAAGGAGGGGTAAGGTTCAATTCTTTCCCCAGGCTTGAAGGCAGGTGGCAGAGTATCTGCTCTCCATCCTAACATCATAATTCATATTGCTGAGAAATGATCCTCTGGATAATTTTAGGATCTCTGATCTCATTTTAGATATTGTAATTCCAATGGATATTTTCCTTTTGACTTAGGTACTCTCTCTGCTCTTATGAACACTATTATTATCCCAATCTAATCACTTGTGTTTGCCTTTTACACAGATTATTTTTAAAATTTTACATGTAATTTGCTTCTGAAACACCATCGCTCAGTAACTACGAAACCCTTCTCATTACTAAAATCCTTCTGTGCCCAGTTCTTCAAGAAATTAGATCATCTTCAGATGGGTTGTTAATAAAAATGAAAGCTATAGCCAGGAGCACGGGTATCGTTGGGCTCGTGGCCAACAAATAGGCCATCTGTGTGAAAGAAAACAGGCTGAAACGATTTTAGACTGTGGTCTCTTGTGGCTATGCTGAGAACTGACCTCACCGGTGCTCGCTCAAATTAATTGCCTTTTAGGTTGTGTTTTCTCCTCATGGAAAACCTCTTTTCCCAATTCAAACCATGTGGGTTAAAATGAGAAAATAAAAGCTAAAACTGCTTCCCACACCCAAAAGCCCCTTCGGTGAGGGATCCCAGGTGGCCCCGAGAGAGCAGTTAGAGGTTCGAGAAGGGTTGGTCATCACCGCATACCATGCATAGGTGGAGGGCTTGTTATTTTCAGTTTCCCGCCTCTGAGAGGATACCCCTATTGTTTCTGAAAATGCTGACCGGGACCCACACTTCCAACAAAATTCTTCTACCCCTGCAGCAGCAGCAAAAGCAGCAGCAGCAGAAGCAACAGCAACAGATAAGTGTTTTGATGAATTGCAAGATGGATAGGGCTTGAGTGCCCCCCAGCCCTGCTGATACCAAATGCCTTTAAGATACAGCCTTTCCCATCCTAATCTACAAAGGAAACAGGAAAAAGGAACTTAAAACTCCCTGTGCTCAGACAGAAATGAGACTGTTACAGCCTGCTTCTGTGCTGTTCCTTCTTGCCTCTAACTTGTAAACAAGACCTAAGAGAACATGCGAATGGAAAGTCACAAACCTCTGGGTTTTTGAAAGGATCCTTGGGACCTCATGCCCGTCTGTGGAAACTGGATGGAGAGATTTGGGGGAGCATGGACTCTAGCCGGCTTAGTTCTCTACGGAGTCAGCGTGCTCCTTTCTGGTAAGGTTTGGCTTTATTTTTTTAATTTAGTATTTATAAAAGCAGAGTTAGTGAATTCTGGGCTTTCTCACCAAATCTCATCAGTGCTAGTTAACAAGGAGTGGCTGTGGCAACGGAGTTACTTCTCTGTGACTCTCTGGTTAATATACGGAAGAGTTGAAATGCAAAGTCCCTGAAGCATGAACCGATTTTCTAGACTTTCTTTTCTGAATGGTTATTGCCCGCTGTGTTGCCACAAACGATTTGAGGACTGATTAAGTCATCTTATATGAAGAGATTCGCTTACTATCATGCATTATTTTCCTGCTCTTTATTCTGGAGTGTTTTCCTATTTTTTTAAAAAAGGAAACAAACCTGGTTTTACCTGCTTCAAAGATAATCTTCAGTTATTTTTTAAAAATGAAATTCATGCTAAGAATTATGGGGTCCACTTAAAGCAATATGGTTTGTCATTGTTACACAAGAACAATAATGCTTTCCTATAAAGATTTTGTGTCTGTACCCTATTTTAATTAAAACAATGAAATTACAGGTATTTGGGGTTTTTTATAGTTAGGGTCACGGAGATTAGGGCTATATAATTTCTCTTTTATTTTAAAAAATATTTGGCATATAGTAATTCATATAGTGTTTACTGGCCTAATGAAGGGAAAATTTAGGCAGTTACCAGTATCCTTGGGCACAGGAGAGTACTGAAACCTCTTGTAGAGTTAAGGAATGGTTGGCCAGAATGTGTTTAGGAATGCTTGGCCAGAATGTGTTTAGGGTTAGTATATATATGGCTCAGAGTCTCTAGATAATGGCATGCCTCTGTAGTTCACTCACACTATGTGACACAGACTGAAAGTAATATCAAAACCTGAACTGCAGGTCACAAATACATTATCATCACCATCAGCGTCTCCCCTTCAGTTCGAAAATATTCTAATTATTATAATGAAAATTGAATTGATATTGGAGAGGAATTTGGGAAAATTTACTGAATGTCGTGGGTGTGGGCTATATTCTATTAACAGAATTTGATCCAAATATACATAAGTATCTGCTATACTATTTTTATATTTTCTATATCTTTGAAATATTTTAAGTACTCAATTCAAAATTAATCCAGTTAGATAACAGAATTACATACCATTTGTTTTACAGCTCTCCAATGTGCTTTCAATAACCAATATGTTGAGAGTTTAATAATATTGTTAAGATTAAGAACGTGTAACACGTTGCTGAAAATAAAAGATTATTTTAAATGGATTCCGTATGTACACAGAGATTGTTTATATTAATGTAGAAATGTTGATTTCTCCACTAAAATGCATCTTTAAATATCATGATGCCATTTTTGGTTTGCTTTTTTTTCTGAATGCCACATTTATCAGCAACATGAACTCTGAAACTGATTCTATACCAGGGATTATAGTAATGCAAAGCCCAGGTGTCTATAGTTTCTCCAAGGTACCTTTTAGGTTATATAACACACACACACACACACACACACACACACAACTGGGTTTTTTTGTTTGTTTTGAAACAGTCTTGCTCTGTTGCCCAGGTTCCAGTGCAGTGGTGTGATCACAGCTCACTGTAGCCTCAAGCTCCTGGGCTCAAGTGATCCTCCTTCCCCAGCCTCCTGAGTAGCTGGGACTACAGGTGTGCCCTACGACATCCAGATAATTTTAAAATTTTTTTGTAGAGACAGAGGTCTCGATATTTTGCTCAGGGTAGTCTTGAACTCCTGGCTTCACGCAATCCTCCTGCCTTGGCCTCCCTCAATGCTGGGATTATAGGCACGAGCCACTGCACCCAGCCACAAGCAACTGTTTTAATTCACTTTTTTCTCCTAAAGTGGTTTTGTTATAATACTTTGCAATATAAGCTTAGAAGACCTGTCATAAAATCAAGCAAAATGATCATATGGCCAAAATAGTTGCTCCATGTCTAAACAACACTGACTTCAGGAGCGAGAGGACCAAGGAGAGGAAGGAGATCATGCTCTTATTAAAAAGTAAGGGGGTGACACTAGCAAGGTTAGTTTCTGAGGTAGGTCTGTTGTGTTGAATGCTAACTTGCATCCCTAGTCTAAGCCTCCATGAACATGAATGCTCAAGTCTTGACAATGGCAACAGGAATCTGGATGATCATGTCTGTAGCCATAGCAGCCCATTATTCAAGCCAAACTCCACTAGTAGACTATAGTAATGGAGCAAGAGGCTTATGAGTTTCTCTCTCTAACCCAGTGGATTGTTTCTCATTCCATTTTTTTTGAACAATGAAAAGAACTGAAAAAAATGTGCCACATTTGCCTCAATTAAGGTGGCTCTGGGTAGCAGAGATGCTAACCCATACAGGGTTGGAGAAGGTATGTAGCTTCAGAAGCCTCCCCACAAACCCTCCTAGATCCTGGTGGTTTCCCCTCCCAATTGAGAATCATTGCCAAAGTCAGCTTACAAACAAGTTCTCATAAACATATTAATTTTTCCCTACTCCCCTATCCTCACCAAACCAGGCTGTTTTCTCTAAAAAGTTGTGTATATAGAAAAACAAGCCAAAAAATCACACTTTCTGCTGTATCATAGCATGTCCTATATGATCAATACTGATTCAATGGGAAGTCTCTAGTTGCATGTCTTCATAGCTCTGTCCTGTGTCATTTGACATTTTAAATAACAACTGGATTTAGAGACAGTGGACATCTTGTCTGGCATGGCAGAAGAAATGCAGTTATGGGGAAGTGGTTTCAGATGGAACCTCCTTATTAGGGCTGGTCTTAGAAGGCTCGTGTCAGGTCCAAGTAATCAAGGGCGGAGGTCTAGAAGCTGGAATCAGACACCCCGTGGAATTATGCTCTGAAGGAGGAGTTTTGCTTTCTTCACAGATGCTGCCTTCCAAGCATTGTCTTTGTTAGGAGATCTTAGCATTTCCCTTTCAGCCCTGCCCTGGGAGAGCTTCCTGGAAGAATCTAGTTCTTCTAAGGCATCACTCCAGGAGGGAAGGGGTCTTCCAAGTCCATCTCAAAAAACTATTATGTCCTGTGGGAGCTTTAGATGGGTGGGCTCTAAATTCCTCTGCAATTATCAATCTGTTCACTGAGCCTCTACCCCTCAAAACATATCTTTGTGATTGTGTCTCCTGCTTATTCCCTGTAGATGGTATACTGGTTATTGCACAGAATCAGGATTTAAACAGACTTCTCTAGGCTGGAAGGGTGGACCAAAACCTGCGTTTGAGTTAAAAAAAAAAAAATAAAGTATATATGTTTAATATGGGGCAGACCCGGTTTGTTGAAAGTTCTTGGGAATGACATCCAGGTTTGGGGGGATACACAAAACTCCTGGGAGCCAATACATGCTCTGTTTGCTAAATAGGGTAATGCATATGCTGTAATATATTGCATTAGCAGAAATATAAAGTCAAAATCAGAAATGGTAATCACGACATCCATTAAACACTGAAGACACGAAAAATTTGACAGCAAATGTAGTAGACAAGCTGAAGAAGGAGTTAAGAGCATGGATTATGAAGTCAAAGCCCAAACTGGATAACCATAAACATGTTATTTAATTTCTTTAAGTCACATTTTCCTCATCTTTATGGATGAAAGACCCATTTCCAGGGTCATTATGAAGACCAAATATGATAATGTATGTAAAGTGCTTAGCCAGTAAGAACTCTCTTAATAAGTGAAGCTAGTATAATCAAAAGAGAGGTATTGCTAGGAGGACCACATGCTAGTCAAGACTGATCTAATCTTTTCCAGGATGTAAGAGAACCACTTAGTACTGATAGATGCAGTCTCCTTCTACAAAACCTTGACATAATCCAGTCCCTCAAATTTTGTGCTGGCCACTCCCCACCCAACAAGCCTGAATACTTTGCCTACCACCCAATGCCTCCCTCACATATTCATGCACCCCTGATCACGGCCTGCATGCTCTCACCAGGCCCATTTCCACAATTTACACATTCTTTCCTCTTGGCTCTTGTTCATGCTGTTCCATACATTTGGAAATGGCATTTTCCGTCTCCACTCTGCAAACACAATTCATATCAGCTTGCCTGGGCCAATTCTTTCTTTCCACTGATCGTCCCCTAAATCTAGGCTCCTTCACCATATGTCTTTGAGCTTTGACCTTTTAGCCCAATTAGCCTCTACAATCTCTGACAATAAATATTATTTCTTTTAAATTTTCATTAGTGTATGTACTTAATGTTTAGGAATTTTTATTGAATGAAATTTTATGGTCATACTAAGGAATTGTTGGTACTCCACAGCAGACCTAAAAGAAAAAGCGAACATTGTAGAAAGAGTTTCAGATACATTGAATGATAGATCAATTTCATATGCATTGTAAGTAATATTCAATCTTATTTTAAAAGGTTGGCTTATGTTAAGTGTTTGATGTAAATAAAGTCAAAAGAAGATGTCTTTTTTTTCCTATTAAATATGAAACAAAAGAGAGGACTCATAAAAGTAGGTTTAGGCCTTTACTTAAAATTGGGTATTGTATGATTGTTCACTATTACCTATAACATATGCATACTTTTTATTCGGTAGACATTTGTTGAGTTATTGCATGGCAATCATTCATTGATTCATTCACTTATTTTTCTTTCAATAAATGAAGACTTATTGAAAGCTTATTTTGGACTATGTACTGTACTGGAAACTAGAAATATGAAAAAGAATTCCTTCCCCCTGCTAAGCTCACATTTTAGTAGAAAAAATGAATATAGGCAGATGAATTATAAAATGTGATAAATGATATAATAGAGGTATTATACAAAATAAAGGTATTTATAAAATCTGAGGTTTAAAGGGCTATGAATTATTGGGTCCAATGACATAAAATGAAATTGTAAAATCTAAATCAACATAAATTAAATGTCTGAAAAACATATTTCAACTTCATTAATTGCTAAGTTTAATATAAAGAAAATGAATGATGTTTGAAAACAATTTGTGGGTTGAATTTTTCTCACTTTGCAAGAACTCCTAAATAGTCATGAATATTGCCAAAAATCCATGGCTAGCTATAGTTATGAGTTATTCATAGCCAAATAATTTTAAAATCAAGATAAAAAAGAAGGAAGAAGGAACTTCTCATTAGAGGAAGCAACGTATAAGAAGGAGGTGTGTATAAAATAACAGGGCAAGCCTGAGGAAGTTGAGTAAAGCTGGAATGTAGGGTAGAGGTAGAGAATGAAGGTTGCAGTCAGATCAGGAAGGGCCTTGTGGGCCACTTGAAGTAGCTTATAGCTCATTCTGTACATGATGAAATTTAGCAGGGTGTTCTATCATACGTCATATATCTGATTTATGGCGCACAACAGTCACTCTATTAAAAATGTGGAGGTTGAATTAACATAGCAGAGACTGTCGACTGGGACCAATGTGGCTTCCCAACATTCTAGGGAAGAAGACTGTGGGGATCAACAGGGGGCTTGAGAGAGGTTTAGGAGGTGAAGTTGCAGGAGTTAGTGATTGGTTGCATATAGGAGGCTGAGAGAGACGGAGGAGAACCATCATTGCTCCAGCATTCTGTTTTGGATAATGGTGATGCCATTCAATGTGCTGGGAAACATGGCAGAGGAAACTGGATGGAGCAAACAATTATTTTGTACATGTTGATTTTGAAGTCACATGTAAAGGGAGATATTTAGCAAAATTTGGCTCTCTGGATCAGAAGCTCAGAAAAGGATTGGGCAAGAGACCGAGACATGGAAATTTTCAGTTTATATTAAGGAAAGCTTTGAGCATCCAGTGAAGGAAAGAGAAAGAGGAGACAGCCAAAGATTCAGTGAGGAAGAAGGAGGCAGGGAGTCAGTAGGAGAAGGAAAGCCAATCAGATTCCTTTCCTGGGATTTTAGAGAATTGCCAAAAGAGAGAGTTTTAAGATGGTGACAGGGTCCAGGCCTGGCATGGGGGCTCCAGCCTGCAGGTCTGTTATTTTACAGAGAACCAGCTGCACTGGCAGCATCACCAGTCCAGGCTGGAAGGGTGTCAGAGGAGCAGCTGGCTTCACCCCCAGCCTTCAGGAAAGAGAATGTCTAAAGTTGCCTCCCTTATTTCTGGAATTGTAAGCTGATAACCCAATTCCCACTCGTCTGGCCAGACTATTCCCTAACTCACATCACACGTGCAGAATGGTTTTTAGATCTAGCCATGCTTGTTTCCCCGTAAACCCCACCCCCACTGCCCTCCTTTATCCCTGGAGGAGTCTCACTATCCTCCCAAGGTTCCTTCCTAGAGACTACAGAAGCAGGTGTGAAGACATGGATTTGCCAGATGGGTGGAGTCCTGACTCTTTTTACCACATGTGGTGAAAAGTGCATTCCTGTTGCCTGGTGGTTCCATGTCTAACACTGGTGTGGATGTGACAGAGGGAGAGAATTTAAAGACAAGCCAAAGGTGCCAGTCAGGCATCAGGTTGAGGGCATCGTGGGTGGCTGCCATTTGCTCTCTGCTGGTCACAGCCCCTTGTCCAGGGCTTGGCCAGTGAGGTGTGTGTGGTGGTCACACCCATCTCAGCAGATCTGTCAGCTTTCCCGCTTTTGTTAGGGGGTGATATCATGCTTCCTGGGGGGAGCACTGGAAGACAATGCTCAGCCACTTTCCTCCAGATACAATAGGCGGAGTCAGGAAGGCAGTATTGACATTGCTGGGGCTGGGGAGGCACTCGCTGCTCCGTGGCCGTCAGATGGTGAACCAGCTTAACCTTGGCACACAGGGCCTCGGTTGTGCAAGGCGTCTGGCTGCAGAGCCAAAGGGGACTCCACCCTGGGGACAGGAGTGCTTTAGACATCTGGGAATCTGGGATGGGCTTCAAATTCCAATCCCTG
Organism: Eulemur rufifrons; assembly: GCF_041146395.1. Classification (NCBI taxonomy): domain Eukaryota; kingdom Metazoa; phylum Chordata; class Mammalia; order Primates; family Lemuridae; genus Eulemur; species Eulemur rufifrons. The sequence goes on from NC_090989.1 coordinate 246,153,104, forward strand.
TGTCAAAAACAACCACAAAACAATAATAGTACCAGTAATAACAAAAATGACTACCATAGATTGAATGCCTCTGTGTGCCAAGTGCTTAATGTGATTTTAATATCTCCTAACAACCTTGCACAATAGATATTGTTACTCATTTTTTAGTAGGTAGAGAAACCAGGGCTCACAAAGGTGAAGGGAGTTGTCCAAGGTTAAAATGTAGTGGACATCCATTATTTTGAGCTGCGCAACATCCCTGCTTTTTAAGAGCTGCCATGCTTTCCCTGCATATATTCTGATGGGCCTGCCAATTACCAATCACAGAATGCCCTGTCCATCTAACGACAGCAGTGGGTTCAAATGGAGGATGCACAACCCAACAGAGCCAGTTAGAGTCTTTCTCTTGGAATCTATGAGGACTTCGAAAGCAAGATGCTCTCTTTCTTCACTGAGGAAACTGTATACCTGGCCAGCTTCCCTGGCCACTTGAGGCTGGTCTTCAGTAGGAGAGATTGAGCTAATAACACAGAACAGGACTGACACTGGCACTGTGATGGTATTTGAGCCCTGGGTCCAGTGGTTTTGGATCAGAGGCCCATCCCTGCTTCTTCCAGTTATGTGAGCCACTTTCTTTTAATTGCTGGAGCTATTGTGAGTTGATTTCTGTCTCTTGTAAGTGAATCATCCTTATTGACCTCATGTCTCAATAGGAAATGATGGAGACAAGAGTTAAACTGGGAATGACCTGAACCCCAGTCCTGAGCTCTTTAAAACACTCCACTGTGCCATCTTCTATTAATAACTAGTGTTTCATGGTCACCCGGTTCCTAGAAAATGAGGCTAATAGCACTTTTGTGGTTTTGGGAAAGATTTTTTAAAAGATACTACTTAAAAGTATTTAGTACAATGATGGTATATAGTAAGCACTCAATAAAAATCAGATGTTCTTCCTGTTTCCTTATAAACAAAGCTGGAGCCTCTTACATTTCCTTACACTAGTTCTTTAAAGTACATCTCCATCCACAAGGGCAGGCAACTCATATTCCTTGCAGATGAGACTCCCTGGCCTCCCTCTGTGCCCTAAACCAACTTGGCTTTGTAGAGGGATAAGGAGAGAGCAGCTTAGAGATATAGGTTCTTGGGCTTCTGCTAAAAATCTGGAGAGTCAGGTGGGAAAATTCTTTCCTGTGGCTCAACCACCTGGCAAGACAGACCTCCCGACTTTTCTCCTGCCGGCCCCCAATTTCCTCTCTTCCCTGGGTCTTGACTGAACAGAGGCTTCATGATGATTTGCCATTTGTAGGTCCTCACCTTATCTATTCTAAACCTGTTAAATCCTAGTCCTTGACAATTTATTGAATCCAGGTGGAATCTGCTTCACTTCTGACTAAGTTTGTGGTTGGATTTTTGGACCCATCCTGGAGAGAAAAAGAGAGGGAGAGGGAGGGAGGGGGAGAGAGAGAGAGAATAGCTCTGCCTCTATTTCACCACATCTTTCCTCTAATTCCAACTTCCCTTAGTCTCAATTTTGCTTTGCGTCCAATACCCTTTGCATCTGGAAAGCACTTTCTAATCCTCTGGGGTTGATTTAAACATCCACCTGTTCTACTGTTCATTGCTTCCACTTCAGAATGAAAGAGGAGTGTGTATGGTAGGTGGTTGTGGTCAGCAGGTTTTCAGCAGCCAGTCTTCGCCTACCTCACCAGCCCCATGTGGCTTTCAGCCCCTCGTGCTGCGGTGGAGGCATACTCCAGTCGTACCAGGCTCTTTTCAATTCGCAAATATTCACTTTCAAGTCCCCATGCTTTTGTGTATGCTGTTTCCTCTGCCCAGAATGCCCTCTTCACTTTCTCTTCTTCACCTGCCTGGCTGGTTCATGATCAGAGGTTTAGCTCTGGTGTCATTTCTTCTAAGAAGTCTTCCTTAACCTCCTTGCATGGGTTAGTTAGGGCATGAGGCAAAAATATGGCCTGAGGGCAAAGACATATGTGCAGGTAGATTATTTGGAATAATGGTCCCAGGGAATGAGAGTGAGAGACCAGTGGAATGGATGTACAAGGATGCATTATCAAGTTGGCGGTGGCTACAGAAGCCTGGTGTGAGACTTTCTGAGGAGCCCTATGAAACCACACTGACACCGCGAACTGTTCACCTGGGAATAAAAACGGGAGGCATTCATCCATCGTTATTCTCCCCCTTTGTTCAGGGTTATGTAGATGTGTGAACCTAGTGGGTTACTGCAGGTGAGGAAGTGAGATATACTTGAATGTGCTCTGGGTGAGCTACTTTGATATCACACCTGCTCAAAACTCAGAAGTGGCCCCTGCAGGAGCAGCTGGAGCCAGAGCTGAAATGGGGAGGGTCGCATTGGTGCCCAGGAGGTGACAGACACAGGCACCTTTGTGCTTGCCTCTGTCAGAATACTGAGAACATTCAATAGCAGTTTACAGTTTACTTATTGGCTTTGCACACTGGGCAGTGAGCTGTGTTTGGCATTTCAGTGTTTCTAGTATCTGACATTGTACACTAGCTGGAAGAGAAAGACTTTAATAAATAGCTTTGCTTTGGATTAAATATTCTGAGCCAGTGTTTCCCTAAGCATATCATGTATACTATCGCTGGCTTGCAAGATACGTGGTACTTAGAAGACTATTTATAATTATGATATTTATTTGTACATGTATCTGTAGCTACCTTTCTCTAGATATATATATATAGATATGTGTATGTATTTTTCATATCAATTGTGATGTCATGAATATTCTTGCTTAAGGCTAAGGAAAAAAGGTGAGTTAATTTAAAGAAAATGCTTAATAAAGTAATTGTACAAGTAGCATGTAGACTTGGTAAAAATCATGAAAGTAATGCATGAATGAATGCGGCTTGGGAGACGCTGCTCTCACGAATGAGTTAGCCATGTAATCCTGTCCTTTTTAGAACTATGTATGTGCATGCATGTCCAAATAATATAAAAGCAATTTCAGCATGTAGTTAATACTATCCTAAATGACATGAACAAAGTGAAACAGAGCTTCATGGTGATCAACCTGTCTCAAAGGACTGTCTTAGACTCAATTTTGCTTCTCCCAGGAAACTTGGAAAGTAAACATTTGCTAATAAAATTACAAACGAGACTGAATTTACCTCGTGGGCACTGTGAGCATCCTCAGGAAAGGTCTGACAGGCAGCAAACCAGTGGGCAGTGCCCATCAGTGGAGGAATGGGTAGGTCAGGTCTATTCATTCACTGAAGCTAACATTTATCGAGCCCTTTCTATGTACTGTGAATGTGCTAGGCACTGGAGTTCCAAAGGCAGTTAAGAAAGAAACCTGACCTCAGGTGGCTTGCAGCCTGGTGGGTGAGAAGCCCTGCTCTAATAAAAGCAGGACACATGGAAGCTGGAGTGAGCAGTCCTGGGAGAGAACAGGGATCTCACCGAGAGGCTGACACTTGAGACAGGTGAAGCGGATTATGCATTGTGGAAAATCAGGAGTGGAAGTGAGGAGTAGAAGCATTCTGAGCAGAGGGAAAGCATGAAAAATGTGAGATAAAAGATTAAGAAACCGCTGTGTAGTGGTTCTATGCAGCTACACTAAAGGGCACAGTGAAGGAGGTGGCAGGGAACAAATCTGGGAAGATGCCGTGTGAGGAAGGTGATTTGGTTTGAGATTAGCTGAATGGGCAAGGACAGAATGCTTACAGGATACTTTAGGATGTAGGATGGAGCTGTGTGAAGGAAGGAGTGAGATGGCCCAGGTCTGTCTGGGGAATAAGAAGAGGGCAGCGGGGCAGGTCTGGGAACACCTACATCAAGGGGTGACATGGGTAGAGGAAGAGGAGACTGAGGGTGCTGAAAGGATGAGCTGAGGGAGGAGGGAGTTTCAACCATATCAAAAATTGTAGAGGCAGGAGCAGGGTAAAGAGAGAGATGGGAGAATTTGACCATTTGGTGCTGTTACGGAGCATTTTTAGCGAATGAGCGAGGTTTGTGTTGAGGAGTAAGTGGGAGGTGAAGAGAAAGAGCAGGTAAACACAGATTCCTTCCTGAGCGATGTCTCATGTCCTGGCAGATTCCTATTCCCATGTGCATTTCTGTAAGCTTGATTATAGGGTGGGCTGGTAGGAGAAGCGGTCAGGTCCTTCTCTCTGCCATCGTTGGCTCAAGGTGCTAAAAGGATATGCAGGGATTGAAGATAGTAGAAAAAGACCTCTTCACAGATACTCTCTTCTTCCTCTGCATGTGGTCTTCAAATCATGTGAACGAGGGAATTATTTTAGTTTCACAAGTGCACTGTAATGAGGGTAGATGTTTTCACGAAGGAGCCACACAGTTACCTGGAGTAACAGAATATCAGAACTGTCAAAGACTAACGGATTTTCTAGCCCAGTATTTTTGAAGTGCCTTCACTGAATACTCATTCCAGAAGAATCATAGAATCCTTTTTTTTTATTTTTAAAGCTGAGTACCATGTGGAGCCAATGTTCTGTATCTTAAGAAATGCTGATTCAGCTCAACCTGCTCATTTTACAAATGCCGACACCGAGGCCCAGAGAGTTCAGCACTTTGCTCGGATTCACTCAGCTCATGGGAGGCTAAGTTTCGTCACTGTCTAGAGCATGGAAGGCCATGTAAATTAGAGCTTAATGCACACACCATGTAGGCAGACTGCAGAGCTTGTATCCCAGCTTTGTTACTGTTTGAGTTAGTTATTGCTGTATAACGACTGACTCCCAAAACTCAGTGGTTAAGCCAACATTTAGGATTACTCACATGCTTTTGGCTCATTCAAGGTTCAGCTGATCTTGGCACAGCTGGATGGCTCTGCTTCAGGTGGCCACAGCTGGTGTGGCTCTGCTTCTTGCTTTAGGTACGTGGGTTGTCTGGATGAGTCTGCTCCCATGTCATCCTTCTCAGATCAGCACATTAGCCAGGGCATGTTGTTTGCCTGGTGCTGTTGGAAACACAAGAGGGCTAAGCAGAAACAGGGAAACAAGTGGGGCCTCTTAAGGCCTAGGCTCAGAGCTACCACACTGCCACTCCCAAAGTGATGTGCCCAGCTCAAAGTCAAGGGCTAGGAAGCACACTCTGCCCACAGTGAGGCCAAAGCATGTACGTGGATGCAAGGAAGCTTTGAAGAGTTGGGACCAACAATTCAATTGACTACAATAACTACTAGCTTTGTGCTGTGGTACAGGTTACTTGGCTTCATCTGTAAAATATGCATCATAATAATAAACAATTTAGAACAGTGCTTAAATTTAGAAAACACAAAGTAAATGTTCATATTATCACTAATTTTATCCATCTAACCATCACTACCGGTGAATGACAAGGCCTTCACCAGAGCAGCCATGGGAAGGTTGGGGTGACTGCACACGCTGGCCTAGCGTCGGCCCATTCTCCAGCAGCAGAGGAGCTTGAAGGAGCGACCTTCTGAAGAGTCCCCGAATCATTTATTTTTAAATTCCCTCTTTTTTTCCCCTCTTATAAGTACTACATAGCCACAGACTCCAGGGCCCCAGCAGCATGGGTTTGCTCTGTGCTGTCCAGTCCGCCGGCGCCCTCGCCCTGTGTATCTCACACCCAGTCAGCAGAGCTTCGCACACAAACTGTCGTCTGCCAAGAGGTGTGGAGCTGGAGCCACACAGCAGCTGCAGGAGCTCAGCCACATTCGGAGGCCTGGGGTAATCTCCTAACAGGCCTGGCCACAGCGCTGAGTACTGAGGGTCTCCAGCGTACGCAAGCCATCAGCAAAGTATGACTCCAACGTGAGTAATACGTGAGTTCTGCCAGCTGCTTCTGGAATTGAACAAAAGACAGTGTTGTTGCCAGTCAGGAGAAAAATCACCTTTAACTGCACCGCTGTCTTCCCATGGAGGCTGAGGAGAGCCGGTGACTCAGACTAGCTTCCATTAGAGGCCCCTGTTTCTTTCCTAGAGATCACCTTCTGATGACACTCATGGCTTGTAAGCCCTACCAAGCCCACCTTTTTCACCTTATGGCCAGGAGTTTAAGAGCATAGACTCTGGGCAGATAAATCTGGGCTCTAGCCACTTTCAACAGTTTGATAGCTGTGTGACCTCAGACAAGTCGTTTTGTGTCTCTGCAGAATGAGAACAATGATGTTACCCACACTGAAGGGTATGCAATCATGAAAGATTGCATGATATGAAGCATGTCAAGTGCTTAGCAAAATACAGGTTCATAATAAATGCTTAATAAAGTATTACATTAGGTGTCATTGTTATTTTTTATGTTTCCCTGTGCTGCTAGGGTAATTGCTTCTAAAAGCACCCTGTCCCCAAGAATCTGTATATATGTCATTCCATTCCATTTCATCCCCCGTCAGCATAGCTCACTTCTTTCCAACACTTTCTGTTCTGTAAATATATCTTGAGCTCCTACTCTGTGCCCAACAGTGGGTCAGATCCTGAGCAGATATAAACAGAAATAAAACACAGAACCTTGCTGCTAAGGAGGCCACTGTTGGGGTGTCAGCTGCAGCTAGACATACGGTAGATTCTTGTTATTCATGGCAGTTATGTTCTAGAAATCATGCACATAGGGTAAGTTTCCTGCAAGCTTCTGTTCACATATTCATCAACAGATCAAGACATAACCCTGCTTTGTGAGAGTTTTGGTTTAAGGACAAACTCTTTGATATAGTGTGGCTGCTTCATTAACATTAAACTCATAGCCAATAACACTCCTGCCTGAACAAAGCTTATCTTACACACATATTTTCTCCTAAGGCACATCCCAGCCTTGTGGTGCTTAGGAACACTAGACAGCACTTCAGCACTATACATGGGGACCATTGTAAATGGTGAAACTGCCAAGAAAAAGCACAGAAATGCAAAAAATTAATGCACTAAATATATCACAAAAAGGACACTTGTTTATAGCATGAGAGCTGAGCAGAAGGAAGCTTTGTTCCACCTCAGCTGGGAACTTGTGTAACCAGGGACCCTGCATGTGTTCAACGACTGGGAAAGCACTGCCAGTATCGATTTTCAGGTGATAAATAAATTCTAGCCAGTATACAAGTTCATAGAAACAGGATCTGTAAATAATGAGGATAGACTACATATTGATACACAGATGACTACACAACTCAGACTGCAGTCAAGTTTCCACAGAAGTACAGGACGAGTACAGTGCAACGCAGCACAGAAGAGAGAAATTGATTCAGTCTGGGGTAATCGGGCCCCACTAACAGAAATCAGACTTTCAAACATAGAAAAGCATGGGTGACAGAATAGATGGTAGTGACGAAGCATGGAGGGATAAAAGAATATGGCCAGATGCAACCAGATTGGGCCAGTGGGTGGAAGGATTTCGGCTCCATCATTGTACAGTGTAACCCAGATTTGACTGGATTCCCTGAGGTAGCCCTCTCCCTACCGACACCCATTACAAGCAAGACCCAGCACTCTGAGATGCCAAACCAATGTAAAACAGATCCAACGCCAGAGTGTTAGTGAGTAACATGGAGTTTTTAGTAGGTCAAAGGAAAAGATGATTTGTGTTGTACAGTGTACAGCTTGATAAATTCACAAGTGGACATCTCTCTGTTCCTGGGGCTAAATTCCCTTCCAGTTCTCAGGCTACTCATTTCTTCTCTCTTTCTTTACTTTTTTTTTTTTTTTTTTTTGAGACAGGGTCTTGTTCTGTCACCCAGGCCAGAGGGCAGTGGCGTCATCATAGCTCACTGCAGCCTCAAGCTCCTGGGCTCAAGCAATCCTCTGGTCTCAGCCACCAGACTGGCCAGGACTATAGGTGTGCGCCACCACACCCGGCTAATTTTCCTAATTTTTTTTTTTTTTTTTTTTTTTAATAGAGATGAGGTTTCACTCTTGCTGAGGCTGGTCTCAAACTCCATTCCCTGCTCCAAGTTGCTTATCCAGATATTCTCCCAGTAAAATATTTTCTCCATATTTTGGCACAAGCGATACAGAAGTACAAGGTCTCGGAGGAGTTGCTATTCTGTATCATCGCTTCTGTCAGAGGCAGAGACAGAATAAGTATTTTCTCCTTTTAGAAGCGTGATCCATGGTTTCTGCATTTTCTAAAGAGGCTAGCCCGGGCCCTAACCACATTAGATATCCAATGTAATGCATAGATTTCCACTAGACTGATGTCTTTGGGGAAAGAGACATTTTTGTAATGTTTTCTGCCATAAAACTGATATGTAATTTTAATTTTCATTGTTTTCTTACATATTTCATGGCAAGGTTTTAAAATTTGCATCACATAAGTTCTAAATATTGCTTCTAATAATTCTCATCAAATTCACTAAAGATACTGGTTTTGAAACAGCAAAATAATTATAAATTTTATATTGGAGAATAAGGAGGAAGAATAGCTGAGAAAATTCTGAAGAAGAGTAATCTCTTAGGAATAGCTCTACTAGATCTTAAGGTGGAGTATGATACTGTAATAACACTGGGGTGCAGTCTGGAGAGTTTGGACACACAGATCAACAGACTAGAAAGGCCAGAACCAGGCCTGAGTTTATATGAAATTGTAATATCTTATAAAGGACACAAATCAATGGAGAAATGAATAATAGTTCTGAGAAAATTGGTTTTTTGTTTTGGAAAAAAGAGTTGTTTAAAAAACCCATCTCTTACCACACACCAAAATAAATTCCAAATAGATTAAAAGGTAAAATGTAAAAAACTCAAACTATCAAAAGAATAAGATAGAAGTGAATATATATTGAATTTTCATATGGAGAAGGATTTTATATGTTTAAAACAATGGAAGAAACCACAAAAATAAAAATGATTATACTTGTATACATAAGTATTTAAACTGTTTCCTGGGCCGGGCGGGGTGGCTCACGCCTGTAATCCTAGCACTCTGGGAGGCCGAGGTGGGCGGATCGTTTGAGCTCAGGAGTTCGAGACCACCCTGAGCAAGAGCGAGACCCCATCTCTACTAAAAATAGAAAGAAATTATATGGACAGCTAAAAATATATATAGAAAAAATTAGCCGGGCATGCTGGCACATGCCTGTAATCCCAGCTACTCGGGAGGCTGAGACAGGAGGATCCCTTGAGCTCAGGAGTTTGAGGTTGCTGTGAGCTAGGCTGACGCCACGGCACTCACTCTAGCCTGGGCAACAAAGTGAGACTCTGTCTCAAAAAAAAAAAACAAAAAAACAAAAAACTGTTAATCCAACAATAAGCAAAATTAGAAGGCAAAGAACAAAATGAGAAAAATACTTGCAACAAACATGGAAAATAAAAGATTAAAGTACTTTTGTTAAAAAGCTCATTGAAATTGATAGAAAAAAATCAAAACATCAGTAGAAGAAGGAACAAATAATTCACAAAAGGAGGAAATACAAATGGCTTATAAGCATGTGAAAAAGTTCACTCTCCAAAACAAATTAAAATCAAATAAAAACAAGATACCAGATTGCTATGTCAAACTAGCAAAGATTAAAAACAACTGCAAAGACTCAATACATGGCTGGGATTGGTAAAATGTTCACTCTTATACACTGCAACTTTTTAGAAAGAAATTTGGCAATGTAGAGCAAGAGGCTTTAAGAAGTTATTGATTAGAGTAAGTAAAAATTCAGAATATGAAATAGTATTTGATTTAAACCTAGAAAATGCTTTATATGTTGGTTTCTTTAGTTTAAGTATTCTAGAAAAAAAATGAAGGCTATGCATCAAAATGTTGACAAGGGTTGAAATGTTCCTTTCTAACTGTTTCTTTTCACTGTGTTTAAATAGACCTGATCTAGTGTTTAAAGAATTCCACAATAAGGACATATATTTTGAAATAATTTGTATTTGAAAAGTCTTAATAAGACCATTAACTATTTTTGTGGTTTTAGAGATATTCTTTGATGATTTTTTTAAATTCTTAAATCAGTATCACCTAACAGGATAAAAATAATTATAAAAGGACCCACAAGTTATCAGGACTACTGTCTATTTTAAGTATATAAAACGTTTAAGACCAACATATTAATTAATGTAGTATTATTATAGGAAAAAAGAGATTCTCAAGACAGTCTCTTCCCTGAACATTTTTAGTGGGACATTCAGGTAGCCTATTGAAATAGGACAAGGAGAGGCCGGGCACGGTGGCTCACGACTGTAATCCTAGCACTCTGGGAGGCCGAGGCAGAAAGATTGCTCAAGGTCAGGAGTTCAAGACCAGCCTGAGCAAGGGCAAGACCCTGTCTCTACTAAAAATAGAAAGAAATTAGCCAGACAACTAAAAATATATAGAAAAAATTAGCTGGATGTGGTGGTGCATGCCTGTAGTCGCAGCTACTTGGGAGGCTGAGGCAGGAGGATCACTTGAGCTCAGGAGTTTGAGGTTGCTATGAGCTAGGCTGACGCCACGGCACTCTAGCCTGAGCAACAGGGCAAGAGTCTGTCTCCAAAAAAAGAAAAAGAAAAAGAAAAGAAATAAGACCAGGAGACCAGGAGAGACAGTAAAGAAATGTTTCTTTCACAGTATCCAGTTGACTTTAAAAGTTTGGGAATGAAAACTATAAAAATGGGAACTCTGGGTAGTTATTTCAAACTATAGCATTTATGTGCTTTAGCTTCCTTAAAATGTACATTTTTTTTCTGATTACAAAAATAATTCATGTTCATGTAGAAAAATTTGGCCATACAGAAAAACATTTAAAAAAAAATTCAGTCACCAAAGTTAACAGATGTGCTTCTTAATAATATAAGAAATCTATATCTATACCTGTATCAAGGGGAGGGGAAGGTGGGAGAGAAAGACAGAGAAAGAGATGAAAGGAGAAAGAGAGTGAGCATGAGAGAGACAAGTTTGGATGTTTGGTTTAAACATCTGGTAATTATTATCTTTAAACATATGAATAAGTACAGTTGTGCATGCTCTGTTGTATGATGGTAGCTGAGAGAGAGAAAAACAGAGGTCTCAACCACAGGATCGTTGACTATAAACCAGAAGAGACCCCATGGAAAGTGAAGTCACAGAACTAATCCAAATCTTCAGATGCTGCCAAGTTATTTTTGAGTAATGCCTGAAACAAATACTTCCTTCTTATCTCTGGACATCCTCTCATCACTTAGATTTAACCCTGAAGGATGGAATGAGAAATGGGTAAGTGAAAGGGTAAATATCAGATATGGGATTACAGTTTCATATAAACATTATTTGTTAATAAAAAAATCTTGTCAAGTCATAGCTTGTTTTTAGGGTCATGGATATCCAAGAATTACTGGCATCAAAAGTAATTTGAAAATGTCATGTACTTCTGACTCTATGTCTTTTGCTCTTTACTTCACCATCTTTCTTATAAATCTTGTTAGCCACATCCAACTGAGTTCAAGTAAGCGGAGGTCTACAAGCCCATTGCTGGCTTCCACAATCTTCATCATGGCCCCCTTTGTCATTTCAGTGGCCGTGTGACACATCCAACCCTAAAAGCCAATGTCCTCAGCTTACTGCTGCCCTTTAGCACCTGTATCCAAATCAATTATTAGCACATGCTTCATCTTTCAATAAATCTCCCATTAGACTACAGGCCAGTGGCTTTCACACTTGCTTTATAGAGCCCGATGGCTTCCCAGGAGGTGCCTGCGGGGCTGCCACAGCTGGGGAAGCCTATGCCTGGACATTCCTAGACACCTTCACTCCTACTTCACCCCAGCTTCAACCACAGTAGTTATACTTTTCATTAGGCAACATATTATCTTCTATATAATATTTCATTTGGTAAAAGGATACCTCTGCTTAAACAAAAACACTGGGACCACAGATGTAAATTGTTGGATTTGCTCTGGCAATGCCATCTCAGAACTGGGAGTCATAGGCGGGTATCCTGTATGAAGAATTATTGGCTAAGCCAATAGTAGTTAGAAGTACAGGTTTGAAACTAAAATAGGAGGTATAGAAAGTTGATTTGTATTTTCCATTTGCTGTAGACTAGAAACCAGATAATCAGGTCTGTATGTAAAGGCTAGTAATGCTCTGGTTGAAGGTTTGGGTGACTGTTTTAGCAGAGGGGATGCATTTTTTTTTTTTTTTTTTTTTTTTTTTTTTTTTTTTTTAGACAGAGTCTCACTCTGTTGCCCAGGCTAGAGTCAGTGCCGTGGCGTCAGCCTAGCTCACAGCAACCTCAGACTCCTGAGCTCAAGGGATCCTCTTGTCTCAGCCTCCCGAGTAGCTGGGACTACAGGCATGCACCACCATGCCCGGCTAATTTTTTCTATATATATATTTTTAGCTGTCCATATAATTTCTTTCTATTTTTAGTAGAGATGGGGTCTCGCTCTTGCTCAGGCTGGTCTCGAACTCCTGAGCTCAAACGATCCGCCCACCTCGGCCTCCCAGAGTGCTAGGATTACAGGCGTGAGCCACCGCGCCCGGCCAGGGGGGATGCATTTTAAGTCATGAACTTTATGACATTGATTTTTGTCAGTGTTAAACACATTTGCTAGAAGAGTTTTGGGTGGATGAACTGTGATTGTATGGTTATGAAAATTCTGTATACTTGGATTAGAGTGTTAATATCATCTCATTTACTCTGAGATTTACTGTCACAAACATGATGTTCTGTAGGAGCTTGAGGACTCTGTTGAATGCTCACGATTATTTCCTTCTGAGTTGACATTGAAATTTTGAATATTAGCCACACAGACCTCAGCAGCCAAGTTTTAATTTCAGTTACATACAATAGGGCAAAATTTTGGCTTTCATTGAATATATTCTATATTACATAATCTAAGAACTAAAGTCAATTTAACCTCTAATAGTTTTTAATTCTTTAGGAGCCAAAATTAAGAATATCAAAAATTTGATTTGACACCTACAACTCTGGCTGATTAGTCATATTTTAAAATTCTGAATCCAGAGATTTTAGACATCAATTTCTAGAGCCCATGTAAATCTTGTTTTCCAGCTGTAACCCTAGACTATAAATGTGTGCCATCCTTAGAGAGAGTCAGATTTCATCATTAAATAATCCATAAATTAAAATTTATTTTCATGATCCCCTACTAGAAGTCAAGTCCATTTGAATATCTAATAAATAAAGAAAATGAAAGCTTTAGCAATGCAGCCCAGAATGCCAGGACATAGAAAATAAAATTTTATTTTATTTCATGGTGTACAATTATTGAGCTGGGTGATATTCAGTAGCTCACTCTCTGGACCTCATTTTCTCTGAACATTAGATAAAAAATGTTACCACAAACGTTAGCTTTTTGCCGTAATGGGCCCTGAAGGCAGGATCACCTTGGGAGGGTCTATTTGTAACTATTTTGCAGGGGAGCAAACGCCATTTTCTCTTTATTGATCTCACAACTTTAGGGAATCATAAATCATCATCACCTTGATCATCATAATCATCATTATAATCATTTATCGAATACTTGCCACATTCTTACTACAGCACTCATAAAATTTACAAAAGATATTTTGTAACAAAAGATATTTTTTATATGTATGTACATATTTATCCGCCCTCAAGGAAACTCTTCATTTTATAGATGACCAATCTGAAGCACAGAGGCTAAGTAACTTGTCCTGTATTATGTAAGTAATAAGTGGCAGATCTAGAATTCAAATTCAGAATTCAAATTCCCTAGCCTCTGCCCACACACTGCATCGCTCTACTGGTCGGCAGTGCTAAGCTTCCTGGCCTTCCTCTGCGATATGATCTGTCCTGAGACAGGCACAGCACCATGCAGGTACCTGGAGGCAGAGAAGGCAGCTTAGACACATCACCAGGTGAAGGTACTAATATAAATCCAAGACTAAGTGTGCAGAGCACAAGTCACTTGATTTCTTTCCAAAGAATTCAATTTTCAAAATGTTTATCTTTTTGTTCTGTGTATATAATACTACCATCCCGAGATAGCCACTGTTAACATTTTGAGATAAGATTGATATCCTTCCCTGTGGAATTCAAATGTCCTCCACAAAGTTTCTCCTGTGAATTCTGGGCCACTTACGTTCTCATGGTTACCTCTGACATTGAAGTCTGGCTTCAGTTTAATTCAGACACTCCTTCACTCACACCTGCCTGTGCCTCTCTGTTCAACATGGTGTCAACCCAAATGTGCAGTTTTACCTCCATTAAACCTAAGAATAGCAACAATTTCTCCACCCACATACAGGCACCCAGGTACAGATGGACACATGGACACAATCGTAAGAGACACAGGGATAGACGGACGATGCGTTTGTGAGTATAACACAACGAACTGAGGATGTGAGACAAAGTTGAGGTTTATACTGAGGCAATGCAAACAACTTTGCATCCAGTATCACACAACCCCATTTGTTCAAGTGCTTCAGCTGCCCGTTGTATTGCTTCTCCTTTTCCTTTTGTGCAACCCACTGGAATTTTCACTGGGAAATATGTTAAACTTATGTATTAATTTAGGAAGTGTTATCTTTCCAACGTTTTACCTTCCCACTTAAGAGTACAAAATGTCTCTTCATGTCTTTAAATTTTCTTTAAATTTTGATAAAACTTCACATATCTTTTCATATAGACCCTATACATTTTATGTTGGGCTATTGTTATATATTAATACAATTGTGATATACTGAGCAATTCTTGCCTTCAGAGGATAAATCCATAGTATCTATGGAAGATAAATCATTTGATTATGAACTGATTTGTTAATATTTTATTTGGGGGTTTTGCTTTTTCACAAGTAAGATAAGGAGTTTTCTTTTTCCAGCTATTTAGGGTAAGTCACAGAATTATACTAGCTTAAAAGAATTAGATTTCTACCTTTTAAAAAAGGTAAAAAACTCATTAGCAAAACTAGCTTGCCCTGTGAATTTTTGATGTTATAAAAGAGTATGTGGCAAATAATAAAAAAGCTTTTTACTTTTTGAGTTTAACTTTAAGAATTTATATTTCCTAATAAACATATATATATTTAAAAATTTATTAGCTGGGAATTATACATAGGGTTTTCTTATGACTTAAAGCATATTCTCAACAAGTGCTATTTTACTTTTTTTAAGAAAAACCATTTATTACGAGCAGAAACATAATTATATATCAATATAATTAATCAAGAATTACTGTACCAGTA
Organism: Eulemur rufifrons; assembly: GCF_041146395.1. Taxonomy (NCBI): domain Eukaryota; kingdom Metazoa; phylum Chordata; class Mammalia; order Primates; family Lemuridae; genus Eulemur; species Eulemur rufifrons. The sequence goes on from NC_090989.1 coordinate 246,168,152, forward strand.
GAACACCTAACAGAAATAAATTTTGTGAAGGTAGGATTTTGGCAAGAATGCTATTTGCCTCTCTCTCTCTCTATTTTACCATCCAGATGCTTGATTATAAATATAAGATATGTTTTGCCAATTCATGCATCTATATTTTAAATTTGAGGTATGGGTTCTTCAACACAGACTATATGAAAACAATTATATGCAAAGGTACTGAATTCATATTAATGAATGAGAACCATATGCATTTTTTAAACCTAACTAAATGATAAATATACAATATATTGTACATTAGAACATACCTATAGTTAGAGATACTATTTTTAATTTCTCAATAATATGTAGCATAACATTTCCTATGGCAATTTGAATTAGAAATTAGTTTTACTTCTGTTCCTGACTCCTGTTTTTGTGCATCATGTAACATCTTCAGATTTTTCCTAGTGTCTCAAATTCTTATTTCACCATATTCTTCTTTATTGTGATGGCATTTTCTGTTCCAAAAAGTGCTTTGTATTTCCTTAACCATGTGCTTAATGTTACACTTTAATACATTGGTTTTATTTGTTTGTGTAAATTTATGGGGTATGAGTGTAATTTTGTTACATAGATAGTATAGTGGTGAGGTCAGAGCTTTTAGTGTATATCATCTATTGTACCTATTAAGTAATTTCTCATCATTCACTCCCTTCCCATCCCCCTACTCTTCTGAGTCTCCAATGTGTATGATTCCACACTTTGCTTCCATGTGTACACATTATTTAGCTCCTGTTTACAACCGAGAATATGTGCTATTTTGTCTTTCTGTGTCTGAGTAGTTTCACTTAAGATAATGGCCTCCAGGTCCATCCATGTTGCCACAAAAGGCTTGATTTCATTCTTTTTATGGCTGAATAGTATTCCAGTGTGTGTGTGTGTGTGTGTGTGTGTGTGTGTATAAATATTTTTAAGGGGGTACAAATATTTTTGTTACATGGATATCTTTTGTAATGCTTGAGTAAGGGCTGTAAGTGGGCCCATCACCCGAATAGTAGGACTTTTGCCCCTCCACCCCACCCTCTGCTTGATTTCCAATGACTTTTACTTCCCTCTGTCCACACGTGTGCTTCTCAGTTAGTTCCAGTTTATTAAGAGAGTACATGTGGTGCTTGTTTTTCCATTCTTGAGATACTTCACTTTAGGATAATGGTCTCCAGTTTCACCCAAATTGCTTTACTCTCAATTTTAGTTATAAATAGATTCAGAGGCTTGCTGTTGTGCATTCTATCTGCACCAAGGACCATCTCTTAGAATTCTCACTTTTCTCTTTACTTAGCTTTATTTTTTCTCCCTCTGCCTTTTTTGATTCCTATTAGTTCTTTTAAAATTGTTCACACCACAAAGTCAAATATTGCACGTTCTCATTTATAAGTGGGAGCTAAATAACATGTGCACATGGACATAGTGGAATAATAGACATTGGAGACAGGGAAGGGTGAGAGGGTGGAAGGGGGCGTGGGATAAGAAATCACCTAATGATAATACACTGATCAGGTGATGGTTACACGAAAAGCCCAGATGTACCACTATGCAATATATCCATGTAACCAAACTTCACTTGTACTCCCTAAATCTACAAAAATAAAAAAGAATATTAAAAGAAGGTAATACCAAGAAAAAAACTGTTTCCTGAGCAGAGTTCATGGTTTATTTGTGTTCATTAATAAGCAAAGTATTTAAAACTACAGTTGACCCTTGAACAACACAGGTCTGAACTGAGTGGGTCCAGTTATATGTGGCTTTTTTCCAACAAAACACAGATCAAAAATACAGTATGCTGGGCAGACTAGAACTTGAGTATGTGTGGATTTGATTATACACGGGCAGTCCTAGAACCAATCTCCCACATATACTAGGGGTCAACTGTATAACTTTGTCTCTGAAAGCAGTTTTAGACTCGTTGTAGCAGTTTTGAAAGTAGGGTTTTTAGGCCGGGCGCAGTGGCTCACGCCTGTAATCCTAGCACTCTGGGAGGCCGAGGTGGGCGGATCGTTTGAGCTCAGGAGTTCGAGACCAGCCTGAGCAAGAGCGAGACCCCATCTCTACTAAAAATAGAAAGAAATTATATGGACAGCTAAAAAATATATATATATAGAAAAAATTAGCCGGGCATGGTGGCACATGCCTGTAGTCCCAGCTACTCGGGAGGCTGAGACAGTAGGATCGCTTGAGCTCAGGAGTTTGAGGTTGCTGTGAGCTAGGCTGACGCCACGGCACTCACTCTAGCCTGGGCAACAGAGTGAGACTCTGTCTCAAAAAAAAAAAAAAAAAGAAAGTAGGGTTTTTGTTTTTTATTTTCTAGAAATCCTGTCATTTTACTTTTGATGTTTTCTGAGAATAATTATTTAGAAGACTGCTTTATGATTTTTAAGGTGTTGATTCTCTTTTTTTGTTGTTGTTCAATAATGTATCATTCAACTTGATTTATTGTGTTGTGGTGTGAGATTGTTTTGTTGTGATTTGGGAATATCATATGGACAATTTCCCTTTGTTGGACTTCATTGATTTGAGAGAGAGTACATAGCAGGAGTTACAACAAGGCTGGTATTCCACTCTTACATACTGGTTCATCTGTATTGGCTGTTAGAAAAGTGAAATAATTTTGTTTTGGTAAATAACTGCTGGTTGGGCCTTCTAAGGTTCCCCCTGTCCTCCCCGCTGGGTTGTCCTGGTCCCTACCTTAGAACCTCTAGGCCTCCTGTAATCCAGCAACGAAAGGGTTAATGTCTAGCCCACCAGGATTTCTCAGATCCCTTTCCTGGTGCTCAGATCAGTGTCCATTTTAACTAGTTGGTCCAAGTTGTTAAATATTTTGAATTTCACCTTTGAGCCACTCCAAACTTATTTAAGTTAGGTAAATACAACTATATATTCTTGGTTTAAAAGATGTACAAAGTATATATAAATAGTGCAGGTGATTTCACTTGCTTTTCTACTTCATGAGCATATGCCCCAGACTGAACTTGGTCCCAGTTCTTGTAGTTTCTCATACTCCCATTGTGACTGCTGTGTTGGCAGGCACGTAGTTTTATGCTGCCTGCTCCTGAACACCAGCCAACTGCTTTATCTGGTTCTCATCCAAAGAATCAGTGATCTGTTCAGTGCTGGAGGAAAACCTAGCTGTGACATTTGTAGATAAATGATATACTTTCACATTAGTCTTTATGGGTTATTTAAAGGATTGTTCAGAGAATACTTTTGTCTATATACTATTTTTACCTTACCGACCTTTAGAACCCGGACTCTTATAGAATGTGTTGCTCCATTAGGTATAATCGACTTCTATAAGTACTGCATAGATGCTGTGGGAAAAAAGAAGCTGAATTCCCTGTTTTAGGTACAGAGTTATATATACCTGTAAGATATATACATATATACACACAAACGATCCTATAAGTATATATCTTTATAATCATTTTTTAAATTTTATGTTTGCTCTTTTAGTCTACTTCATCTGTTAAAATTTGAGAGAGGCATGATGCTATCTTCTGAAACTATTGTGTTTTCCTCACATTATTTTTTTTACCAGTTTTTTTCTTTATATATTAGATTCCATATGATTTGGAGTACAAAATGCATATTCACTGTGCTTCTATTTTAGACTTTACTTTCTATCAACATAATATAATAAACTTTGTTCTATTTTATGTTCAATTCTACCTTGTCTGAAACTGTTACTACTTTTTCTTTCTTTTCTTTCTTTTATTGGTTCCTTTTTCTTTTCATTTCTTGATAAATTCTTTGCTTTGCCTATCCCTTTGTTTTTTAAGAGTTTGTGATTTTGTTCTAAGTGGGTCTCCCATAAGCATCATCTTGGAAGGTTTAATATGAATATTTTCTGTAGTCTCAGAGAATTTGTCTTTCCATACGTCATTTTAAACATTTGTCTTTAAATCATAAATAATAGTCAATCTTAACTTCTGACACTTTGATTGTTTTATGCTTTGACATATTTTTTTACACTTCCTTGTTTTTTCCTTTTAGTTTTTTCCCCCCATCTTTTGCTTATTTGGCTTATATTTTGTTTACATTTCTCTTCCTTAGGCATTTTGATGTATACATCCTGTTTTTTATTTTACTAGTGGTTACCCTTAAGTTTTTCAAAAATAGTTTTTAACCTATATTTCTCTATTTCTAATAATAAATAGTGAAATCATGTTTTAAATACTCACGTATCAATGAGGAACTCTGTACACTTTAACTTTCTCTCATCCTTCCTTTTCCCTTCCGAGTCTTTGGTAACTTACTATGGAATTTGAGATCCAACTTACTTCTTGTAGTATGAGGAATTTTGACATTAAAATATAGTTTAATGATGAAAATACATTTTTCAGTCTAATCCCATTGGTCTTTGTTGGTACTAGATGTGACAATAAGTTGATTGGCAGCCATAGTTAACACCGTATTTGCAATTCTTCATTTTTTTTTTTCCTTGTCTTTAGTGGGAAGCTGGGAGAGGCTATAAGGGTGCTAATCAGACGACATTTTAAATCTGAGATCCAGGCTTCAGTATTGAGTGCATATATTTCTATTACATGATGTTGCTAATTAAATATGACTCACATTGGTATATCTTAACATTCTTTGTTTTCTTTAATTCAAAAAGTAGGTGTAATAAGTTTGCATGTTCAGTTATGACAGTCTGCACATGTGAACTTTATTTTTTGAATTGTGCAAAATAATGAAACACAAATCTCTATTACCATTGAGATTTGAGCTGCATCTTGGCACTTCAACAGATTGGACTTCAACAGATAAATGTAGGGAAGGCCATCCTTGGCAGAAGAGACGATGTTGGCAATGGCCAGGAAAGGAATGCCAGCAGGGAGTTTAGGGCTAGAGACCAATGGCACTGAATTTTTGCAGTAGTTCAAGTGAGAGAGAATGAGGTAGTGAAAGGAGCTGAAGGTGAGAGATGGCCCAGAGTAGAAGGGACAGACTGTGGGGACTGGGTATCAACAGTGAGGGAGGGAGAGTGTGGCAGTAACTGAGTTTTCAAGCATCTGTGATTACAAAGGTGGAGCTTGAAGGGAGAATGAGAGGGAGGGTAGAGAGAAGAGAAGATGCTGAGTTCATGCAGGACATACTGCATTTGAGATGCCTTGCTGGGTGTCCAGGAGGCATTTTCATAATGTGTGTTTGTAGTTGGGAAGATGTTAGAACTAGAGACCTAGATTTGGAACAGGTGCTAACTGAAGTCCTGAATGTTGGTGAGATCACCATGAAAACGGAAATGGGGTCTTCCGTAGCACTAGTCAGGCCATAATCTGTGGGCTAAGGCCATAGCCATTTGCTGAGTTTTGGCAAGGAGAGTGAATGGGAAATGAGATCCAAGAGAAAACCTGCTATTTTAGATTCATAGTCTTACACGTGGTCCACAGAGTACTCGTATGTTTCTGCTGGGATGATCAAAGTGCTAAGGCAAATGGATTTTCAGTTAAACAAGGTGTATGGAGAAACTACTGTGCCCAGCTCTGTCAGAGAAGAGGAAGAGTTATGAATTCTAATGCTGTTCAGGATGTTTTACATTAGAGACCTCATTTAGTCATCCCTGTTGCTTATTTTGTCTAAGCCAATTTCCTCGTCTGTAATATGGAGATATAATGCCTAATTCATGTGGTGGTTATGAGAATTAAGTAAAGACAATACACATAAAGTAACTGGACTGTGGTAGGTACGTAATAAGTTATAGCTTTAATATTAATAATAATTTTACTAATTATTCATGTGTCATTGAAACATTGCTGTTGAAAAAGAGAACTAACAAATACTTGACAGTGATTTGCAAACTGTGCTCCTTAAAGAAATAGCAGCTCTAGGGAGGTGCCCAAGGGACTGCTTCAAGGTTGACAGAGCAGGTGCAAAGTTGGGCTTCTATAACCCTATGAACCTGCAGGAGGTGTGATTTTATCTGCTTATGAGTGTTGATTGAAATGAGTGTTGGTAGACTTGAAGGCAAGAGGGGAAGGAACAGTTACTGAACCCAGAGAAAGCAGTGGCAAGAGAGGACTGTCAAGACTGTCAATAAGAATCGTGGCTTCTGTAGACGGCTCAACAGGGAGGAGTTGGGAGAATAAACACCCTGCCCACACTCTTCTTCCACCCTCCCGTCTCCTGCTGCTGCTTCCCATTAGAGGGACCCAACAGGACACAGGTAGGCTCCATAGACCCAGAGCTGGCTGGAGAAGGGTGGAGAGTAGCTAGAGAGGGGCACATCTTGTCAAAATGAAGAGAAGGACTAAAGGACAGTTTGGCCTTAGCAAGTGAGACTCTTACACTAGGATGTTTAAATTTGTGTACTAAATGTGACTTAAGAATGGACCCAGCCCAAGCCCAGAGTATCTGACTGGAACATTTAATGAAATTGCCCCTCTGGCTTTCATGTTTTTTGGTTGGCTTTTTCTCAAGTGATTGCACAGATAGGCTCTGTCTCTTTGCTTTCAGAACAACCTATGTATCTGTCACATCTGTGATCCCCAACCACAAAGCTCTGCCCTGCCCCCCAAGTCATCCATGGAAAAATTATCTTCCATGAAACTGGTCTCTTGTGCCAAAAACGTTGGAGACCACTGTTCTTACAGTGTCTACACAGGGAAATAAAAGAGGAGTTGTTCTCCCAAGCCATTAGTGTGATGAAATGCATGGCAGCTTCTGTGTATAGGATCATGGCCTGTCACACTGCCATACCCACAGGGTACCACATCTGCAGTCTGCCCTGTGGCATCTGGCAGGCTTCCCAGGGGTGGTGAGAGCATGAGCCAAGTCTTGGAGGCCAAGAAGGAGGTAGCCAGTTGAATGTGGAGAAAGAGAAGTGTTGGAGGAAGGCAGTGCAGACAGGGAGTATAGCTCCTGCAAAGACGGGAAAGGGCAATGCACACAGGGAGAGTAGATCATGCAAAGGTTCTAGGGATGATTCCTAAAGAAGAGTTCCCAATGTGTTTGGAATGATGTCACTGCCATTGGAATAAATGTGGGGCCTGGTAGAGGCCCAAGGGGATTACATGAAATCTATCTACACCCAGGGTTTCTCAAGAGCTCTCTCTTAACAAAGACACATAAGCCAGGGACGCTTGAGACATTCAGTTGGAATTCCAGCCAGCAAATGTATCTGTAGTTTGGAAGTATACAGGATTTTTTTTTTTTTTTTTTTTTTTTGAGACAGGGTGTGGCTCTGTTGCCCAGGCTGGAGTGCAGTGGCATCATAGATCACTGTAACCTGGAACTCCTGGGCTTAAGGATCCTCCTGTCTCAGCCTCCAGAGTAGCTAGGACCACAGGCACATGGTACCAAACCTGGCTATTTTTTTTTATTTTTTGTAGAGATGGGGTCTCGCTATTTTGCTCAGGCTGGTCTTGAACTCCTGGCCTCAAGAGATCCTCTCACCTCGGCCTCCCAAAGTGTTGCGACTGCAGATGTGAACCCCTGCACCCAGCCCAGAATTTTTTTTTTTTTAATTGAGGAGAGGGAATATGATCAGAAAAGCTGTTTCCTAAATAGGTGACACCCAATTACAGAAATAATTTGCATAAGGCCTGGAGGATAATAGATTCCAGAATTATAATAAAGGACTTCCTAAACTAAATGATGTGAGTGAGGCTGGAGGGCCCCTCATTCCTCTTCCACTACTGAGCTAAGATCATGACCTCATTGAGCCAGAGAGGTTAAGCTTCAGAATGCAGAGTTTTTGTGTTCCAGAGGGAAGAGAAGCAAAGTACAGGGAAGGGAAAAGAATTCTTTGAGCAAAAGATTGGCACTGTGTATCTTGTTGTCAGGTTCAGTGTAAAGCTCCCATAAAATAGAGTTGTCAGGATAGAATATTGACTGCACAGTCACTTTTAAAGACAGTGAAGAAAACGTAAGGGAATTTCTCAGGCCCAGAGACACATGGGGCCCTTTGGGTCAGGTTGAGCGAGTGGTCTCCCTGAGGTTCAGTCGGCAAAGCCCATGGCTCCTGTTCATCCCCCAGTAGCCCCCCTGATTTCCCCAAGGCTGTCCCCACACCACCAAGCTAGTTGTGAAACTGCCTTTCCAGAATCACTTACATGTGCAGATAATTGGTCTCCTGTTAATGTCAGACCTGTAAGAAAAGGGGCAAGAATCAAAGGAATTTTGAAGGAAACACAGGAAATCTTCCTTAGCTGTTGCTCAGCCTGTTTCCTGCCCATGTGGGTTTGAAGTGTGAGGGAGGGCAGGCTCACAGCAGGACACAAAGCCATCAGCAGTCCTTCCTTCTAAGGGCACCTCAGCTCTAAGACAACTTAAAAAAAATCTTCTGTGGCTGACACAGACCATAGTTTCATAAAGATTTACTTGATCTTTTCTTTTACTTCTTTATATAGAAATTAATGATTTAGAAGCTATCTCCCCATTTTACAGATGAGGAAATATGACAGAACTTCTAGACCAAAGCTCTTAACTATTCTACTGTCCTGCTGATCATGCCAGGGAATGAGTAATTCACAAAAGAGTCGCCTGGATTTAAGATGTATTACTTTCAATTACTGTTGGAATTTTTCTAATTCAATTCAAACATATTTTTAAAGTGTACAGGCTATCAAACACTGTGCTTGGTGCTGGGGAGTTGAAGACAGGGAACTCACTAAGGAAGGCGATAAACATGTCAATGTTTAATTAGAACGCTGCCATTAGATTGATTAATTGCATGCACATTTCTATAAATAAAAACCTTTATTTTAAAATTACCAAAGAAATACAATACTAGGTATGCAAAACAAGAAGTGAATATCTTCTTTTCTTCTTCTCCACCCCACCCCAATCCCTGTGCCTGGCAATTTCATTAGCCAGAGGTGCCACTGTTATCAGGTGGGTGGGTGACTCCTAGGCTTTTCTCTATATTTTGGCCAAGATAAGATCATACACACTGTTCTGCATCTTGTTTTCTTCACTTTCTATTTCAAGGGCATCATTCCATGCAAACTGATCATACTCCATTATGTGTATGCATCATTCCCTGTTCATGAACTTTGTGTTGTTTCCAATTTGTGCCTATATGCTGTAATGAATATCTTTGCATATTTTTACTGGCAAATATGGAAGATACACTTTTATTATAATTTTAAAAATGAATATACAGTATAATTGACTTTTGTGTATGTGCACAGCTCTATGAGTTTAATACATCTACTTATGCAACCACCACCACAATCAGGGTGTGGAATAGTTCTATCACCCCAAAAATCTTTGTAGTCAAATTTCTCCCAGCTCTAATCCCTGGCAACCACTCATCTGTTCTTCATCCCTTTAGGCTCACCTTTCTCAGAATGTCATATAAATGCAGTCAGACAGTAGGTGGCCTTCCGATATGGACTTCTTTTACTCAGCATAATGCCATATTGCAAGTATGAATAATTTGTTCCTTTTTATCACAGAGTAGCATGGATGTACCACAGCTTATTTATGCATTCCCAGGGATATTTGGGTGCTTCCAGTTTTGGGTGATTATGAATAAATAGAGCTGCTATGTTCTTTGTATGAACATAAATTTTCATTTCTGTAGGGTAAATACCTACAAGTGGGATTGCTGGGTGATATGTAAATATATGTTTAACTTTATAAAAAACTGCTAAACTTTTTTCCACAATGGCTATACAATCCATTTTACATTGTCATCATTAATGGATGAAAATTATAGTTGCTATACATCCTAGCTAGCACTTGGTATTCTCAGGTTTTCTTTTTTTCTTTTCCTTTTTCTTTCTTTCTTTCTTTTTTTTTTTAGCTATTCTAATAGGTGTGTAGTGATATCTCATTGTGGTTTCAATTAGCATTTCCCTAAAGGTTAATGATATCAAATATCTTTTTGTGTGCTTATTTGCCATTCATATATTTTCTTTGATGAAGTGTCTCAAATCTTTTGCTCATTTTTTAAAAAATTGGATTATTTTCTTACTGTTGAAATATGAGAATTTTAAATACATTCTGGGTACAAGTCATTTATCAGATATGTGATTTGCAAATATTTTCTCCCAGTCTGTAGTTTGTCTTATTTTCTTAACAATGTCTTGTGTAGGCTACAGTTTTAAATTTTAATAAAATTCAATTTATAAGTTCATTTTTTTAATGGATCACACTTTGGTGTGATGGCCAACAACTCACTTGCTGCCTAACTCCAATGTCATGAAGATTTTCTCTTATCTCCCTGTATTTTTATGTTTTATGTGATCTATTTTTAGTTAATTTTTATGTAAGGGAGGAGGTTTTAGGTTAGGGCCCATTTTTTTGCATATAGATATCCAATGGTGCCAATATTATTTATTGAAAAGTGCAACTGTTCTTCACTGAGTTGTTGGAAGATACATTTTTGATGTGACTTTGTGTAATGAGTATAATTTAATGTTAAAAGAATGGGTTGATGTCAGTCTGCCTAAATTTGAATCTCAGCTCTACTACAAATTAGCTGTATGACAATCACAAAGTACTCAACCTCTCTGGGCCTTAGTCTCCTTTTCTGTAAAATGGGGATAGTCATAGTACTTATTCTATAAGATTGCTGTGAGGATTGAGTTATTATGTGTAACACACTAAGGGTAGTGCCTTACCTATAACGAGTAATGAATTAGGGTTAGATTTTTTTTTGTAACTTTATAATTCCTGTAGATAGTGCAAGCATGTCATATAAAAATGTTTTACCAATTACACTCCTTACCAACAATGTAGGTGTTATTAGCCAGCGTTAGATGTTATGACCCTCTCTCTATTCTTGGTCAATTTGATAGGCAAATAATGAGATGTCCTTTTAGTTTGCATTTTGGGATTTGTAGTCAGGCTAAACATCTTTTCATGTTTACTGATGTATAAGTTAGCTTTTGCTGAATAACCAGGCATGCCAAAATTTAATGGTAAAACATCAAACATTTATTATGACTTATGATTCTGTAGGTCAGCTGGATAGCTTTTTGGTCTAGGCTGGATTGGCTGATCTCTGATTAGCTGATGGCTCGGCTGGGGCTGGATGGTCCCTCTGTTAGGGAGATGTGGCTAGGAAAGATTATGAGGAAGAACTCTCAGGCTTGGGGGTCTAGGATGGTTCACTCATACATTTGGAAGGTGGTCTATTGGACTTCAGCTGGAATGTCTCAGGTCTACTCCATGTGGTCTCTGATTCTCCAGTAGGTTACTCTGGGCTTCTCCTTGTGATGGTCTCAGGGTTCCACAGAGCAGCAAGAGAGTGCAAACCCAGTGGACAAGCACTTTTTAAGCCTCTCCTTGTGTCATATTTGCTAACATTCCATTGATCAAAGGAAGTCCAATGGCCAAGCCTAGATTGAAGGGGTGGAGAAATAGACTCCATTTCTTAATGTAAGGAAATGCAAAATATTATGGCTATATTATTTTCAATCTACCACGGTTGATTATTTGTGTTTCTTCCTCTGTGAATTGCTATTGGCTTATTGAATGAAAGAATTTCTTTATGTATTATACATAGTAACTCTTTAAGTTTTATATGTAACAATATTTTTCCCACTTGGTCATTTAACTTTATTTATGTAATATTTTGCTAAGTCTTGTCTTTTTCTGGAGTCAAATTGTCAGTGTTTTCCTTTATGGCTTTGACTATATTCATGTCTTTGGATCACCAGACTGTTAGCTTCTTGAAGGCAGAAACCATATTTTATTCTTCTCTTCATGCACAGGATCCAGCACAGAGTCCAGCCCATAGTACTTACTAAGTAAATGTTTGTTGAATGACTTCATTCACTGAAGGCCAATCTCACTTGCTGATTTAACCATTTATTCATTTATCAGTATTTTTTGAATACCTATTATGTTCCAGGCATTATCACAATTATTTGAGAGACAATGGTGGGCAAAATAGGTTTTTCTCATGGTGTTTAGACTGAAGCCTAGCGGGTAGCAATGGAACTTAATATTGGTGAGATAGAAGTTCAAATTCCATCTTTCTGCTTGTGTGACTTTGTGCGTATCCCTGAATTTCAGGGTTTTTTTTTTTAACCTACAAAATGGAGCATAGATACCTTCCTTCAGTATTGTGAGAATTCAGGTGGACTTTGTAAAGCACTTACCATAGTGCTTATTAGGTAGTATATCATTTAAAATGTCAGCTTCCTTCCCTACAGGATATAATCTTAGGCCTGCTGGGGAGGCTAGCCTGCTTTTGTCAATTTCCTCTTAGCAACTGTCATAATCCTGAATTTCTTCCATTATAGACTCATTCCTTGGTTTGCTCCTCCAGTGGTTCTCAGTGGGTTGTCACTTTGAGTGATTCTTGGTTATTCTCCTTTTTGTGTAAGCAAGTCAATCAAATTGCCTTCTCTATCAGGAGGTGGAGAAGAGGGCACTGAAGAGTTAAGCATTTTGCTCCATGTTTGTCTTAGAGGTTAGAGATGTTTGGCTCTGGGTGTGGATATGCACCTCTTTGGGCAGCACAAGGGTAGAAAGGAACTTGGCAGGTGATTAACTCAGGAGGAGAGCCCAGAAAGGGAAAGTAGCCTGGTCCAAAGACAGGTTTCTCCCATACCAGATACATTTCCTGATGTTGGATGAACATGGTCCAATTAAAGAGCATCCCTCTCTTGGGGCAAAGTGGACAGGAAAGATTTTGAGGCAGCATTATCAAGCTTGGAAGGGATCTGTGAGGGGGGAAACACATCTCTGGGTATTCCCAAGTTTTCTGTCCTATGCCCTTTCCCGCTTTTCAGCCACCTCTCCTCAAAGTCTCTCCTTCCTTACCCCAGTTTCTACCAAGCTCCAGGATTCTCCAGGTGCTACCCTGCCAGATTTGTACACATTCCAAATTCTCTCACTCTAAGGATTTGGCCCTTTACACTGCTACCCTTTATAAAATGTGAGGCTTGTGCCAAGCAATCTCTAGTCTCTTCCAGTTTAAACCGTCTTTGTTTTCATGGAACGAAGTCCCCCATTCCCCAGAAAGGAGTCTGCATGTAAATGGATGTACAGTAAAGCAATAAAGTCTCATTATGTGGACACTCTGCCTATTCCCTGGAAATAAAAAGTTTCCTGCTAGCTAACTGATCCTGATTCTAACTAAAACGTGTTATTTGTCCTGGATGGAAAATTTATGGCATTTGAAGGTGGAGAGAGAATGCTGTTCCCTTCAGCAGACAGACAAGGGCCCTATTTGGCTGGGAAGCAGGGATGGGAAGTGGGCATGACCTTTGGGAAAACTAGCTTGGCACAGCTCCTGGACGAGAACAGGAGGCTGTTGTTAGAGAGACACAGCCCTGTCACATCCAGGATGCCCTTGTCTAACTCTAAGCTCTCAGCTATACAATAAGAAAGTTAGCAACTTCCTTTAGTTATTTCCAGTCTTGTGCATTTGGTACCTTCCCCTTAGTTGCCCAATATCTTCTTGGAAGGAAACTTGAGGGTGAATTTACTGCTCGACTTACTACATACATAAAAGGATCATGGAGAACAACAACAACAACAAAAAGATAAAAGTGTTGGAAACATGCCTGGGAACTGGATTTCTTCAGGGGAGACAAGAAGGCAGAAAAGATACTAAAAATACTGTAACATGGGATTGACACAGAGAAACGGGCCAGTAGTTCTTAGGACCCAACAAAAAGAAATTAATGCCAACTTTAGGATAGATTTAAGAAAGAACATTCCAGAAGTGAATCCTATTAAATGCTTATTCATTTTTTAAAACCCTGCTTAGTAGTTACCATTTTGGGGAAGATTTTTCTGAATATCTTGTATCTTTCTTGCTTTGCCTGGCTAACTCCAACTTTCCCTTAGGCTAAATATCTGCAAACCCCATCCCACCCCAGTCAAGTCTGATTAAGTTCACCATTATCCTATCCTATAACATCTTGTAATTCTTTGTCTTAGTACCTATCATGGTACCAGTGCTGCATTTATGGATGTGATTAGTTTTCCATGTCTGTCTCTCTCATTTGCCTGTAAGTTATATGACCTTGAGATTGTATCTGTTTTATTCATTATTGTGTGTCCAGGGCCAAATGCAGTACCTAGCACAAGGGAGGTACTTAGTAAATGTGTTTAGCAAATGAATGAAGGGACATATAAATGACTTAATGAGTGTCTTTTGAACTGAAGAGAATTTTCCTTTTCTGGATAGCATTAAAAAAATAATTAAAATCCAAACAATTTCACAAAATATCCTGGATAGTTCGGGAGTTGTTTTTGTTTCTTCGGCTCATTGCCAAGGCCTTGAATCCAGAAATGCTTTTGGCCAAGACCTTTTAAGTTCATTGCCAATTCCCTGATTTGTGAAATGCCTTTGGCCAAGAAAGTGCTAATTGCCATTTCAAACATTTAAAACTTTAAGAGATCTACTTCTGTTACAAAGATGAGACAACCATGAATACCTTCGAAAAATTTTAAACGTAGCTAATACCGAACTTCCAAGAAATCATACAGATAGTTGTTCTGAAGACATGATATATTATTCCAAACACATAGTAGTAGAATTGCACCCAACACTACAATTGTAATGTAATAAAAGCACAAGGGGATAGACTCAATATATAATAATTTAATGTGCTTTTTCCTCCTAGCTTGCCAACACTTTGAAGACCAGGGGGCTAGCTAGGTTAGTCAGAACTTGACTATCTGCCGCTGTGCTGAACTTGAATGTGGAAAAAGGAAGGCTAATTGGAGTGAGGATGTTGTGCTGTAGTGGAATGTATTTTCTTTGATATCCGTGTTTAAACTTTCATTTTCATTTGTAAAAAAAAAAAAAAAAAAGGAGTTAAAATTGATAACTTTTGAAGTTTCATATGTTTTTAATTAAGCAAAATCTTTTTTTTTCCCCCCCAAATGAAATCTTCTATGAAGCCCAATGTGAAAAATAAAGATGAAAGTTGAGAAGCTTGGTGAGAGAGAGTGTGGGGGGGGGGGTAGGGGGGTGTCTGGAAACCATTCTGTTGATTTCATCTCTCCCACTGTCAGAAATTTCTGGAGCACCTTTTCAGAAAGTGAGAAATAATGATTCCTTTAAGCACAATTTGAAAAACACAGCTCTATCTTTAATTTTGAATTTAACTTAGTTTTATTATATTGGTGGTATTTTAGGACCATAGTAATTTCTATGATTATTCTTAAAGAAAAATATTTCCATGTCTTAGTTAATGGCTCATTATTCACAGCAATATTAAATACAAGAAAATCTAAATGAAAAAACAAGAGTTAAACAACATTTTGAGTTAACCACAAGGAGATTTAGTGAGAAAATGTTACTGTGAATGATTAGATGTTATTCCGTATAGCACACAAAAAATACAGTGAGCAAAACATTTTAGAAAATTGTTATGCTTCAATTGTGATGATCCATTATTTGTTGTTAACTTGGCAGGTGCCGTGCCACAATGCAAGTATTTCCTTACAAACAAGGACACACTTTTATGCAAATGCTGAAAAGTGTTTAAGAGATCTTTGCTAAGGAAAAATAGTATTACTCTCCAAAACATAAACTGTATGATATTCAATTTGCATCTTACTTTATGGCAAACCCTTAGCCTTGATGTTAGAAGTACAAATTGAACTAATTAATGAATTTGATCAGCGTCCTTTAGGCTATAGTTGTGATGAAACAACTCATCGCAACCTCCACATGACTTGGAGAGGATAGTGGTCTAATGCAGGAAAAGGTGGTAGACATGGGGACGGATGTTGGTATGAGCCCAGATGGGATCTTTCTTATGGTAATTAGTCTCAGGAAAATGTCTCTGATAGCAGATTTCTTGGTGGCACCAGCCATGCGGTTGCAGTCGTGCCTTTCATGGTGTCGGCAGTAGAACCCTTTCAAGAAGCCATGGGCCACAGTTGTACCCATTGTTGTGGGGCCTCTCTGCTCAACTTTTTTGGAAAACTTTTCTGAAATTTTATTTTAACTGATTTTTTTTCCAGCATTGTGGGATGACAGTCACATTCCCTATTAGTCCAAAGAAGAGAGAAAGAGAAAATATATCATTTGGATGCAATCCAAGGATAATTGGAGTGGGTATAGGGATACATGATAAGAGACATAAAGAGATGTATATATGTTCATGGCTCTTGGTTTCTTTCCAACTTCCTCTTTTTAAGAAATGGACAGTAACCGTTTTTTTTTTTTTTTACATTTAATTTTTATGTGTAAGTAACATTCAAATTATTCAAAAGCCAGCACACATAAGTATACGGTAGAAAGTCTTCTTCCCATCATTGTGTCCTGACTACCTAGTTCTCCCCTAATGAGTCACCCTTGTTCTTAGTTTTATGTGTAACCTTCCAGAAATTCTTTAGTCATATAAAAGCAAATACAAATATAGATTCTTATTTTAAGAAAACTAGGGAGATAATTTTCTTTTTTTTTTTTTTTTTTTTTTTTTTTTTGAGACAGAGTCTCACTCTGTTGCCCAGGCTAGAGTGAGTGCCGTGGCGTCAGCCTAGCTCACAGCAACCTCAGACTCCTGAGCTCAAGCGATCCTCCTGTCTCAGCCTCCCGAGTAGCTGGGACTACAGGCATGCGCCACCATGCCCGGCTAATTTTTTCTATATATATTTTTAGCTGTCCATATAATTTCTTTCTATTTTTAGTAGAGGTGGGATCTCGCTCTTGCTCAGGCTGGTCTCGAACTCCTGAGCTCAAACGATCCACCCACCTCGGCCTCCCAGAGTGCTAGGATTACCGGCGTGAGCCACCGCGCCCGGCCTAATTTTCAAGATCTGTCCCAGGAAGCTGGTAGGTATTTCTTCTCATATCCAAAGTGCACATATAAACTCCTTCTGATATTGTAAGTGGTGTTACAAAGACAGAGGGCTCGCTGGTGGACGAGGGCTTCCTGTAACTGGCCTGCCGAGTAGGGGTGACAAAGTGCAGTTGAGTTGGGACTCCCGGAGCACACGACTTCCCTTCCCACCACTATGAAAGTAAAGGGAAATCACTGAAAGGAACAAGAGGAAAAAGAAACCAGATCCATACCTAGAAACAATTTACAGATGAAATGTGGATATCTTTTCAAGTCAACTGCTTTTTCTGTTATTTCCTAAAGACATTAAAATAAACCCCAGCCAGTGCCGGTGCTGTGAGTTCAGAGCAGAGCCCACGATGTTGGCAAATCACTCCACTGGCCCTAGAAATGGGGCTGGATTGAAGCGGAGCTGAAAGAATTACAGTGTTTCCTTCCTCTTGATGACCCTCTCTGGAACATGCCTGGGAGGAGTGAGCGCGGGAGATGAGTGGTGTTCGCTCAGAGGCAGGGCTGAATGGTGCATGTGGAAGGGGAGGTGTGCGCATGTGTTATTTTTGGAGACTGTAATTCCACTGCTGGTTTTCTTAGCTCATCCTCTCTTGCAATGTTTTTATTATCGTAACCTCTGTCCTGCGATCTTAAAAGTTATCACTGAGGCTAGAAGTAAGAAGGATGCTTCAAGGTCAGGTTTGGAAACCCATTCTAGTGAAGATTTTCTCCTTCAATCCCATGTATTAACATGACAATGAAATGCAACTGTAACTCCTGCTTACGTTAAGACTTGCCTTTGAAATTCTTTTTCCTAATTAGATAAAGATGTAACTGCTAGTAATATCGTACCCAAAACATCACTGTATACATTGGCAATTGCCATTAAAAACATATTGTATGAGGAATTCCTATGCAGTACAGTGCTTGACATAAGTAGGTGCTCAGGAAAGGTCTAGTAGATGTGCACTAGTCAACCTTAAATGCTCAGCAGCTTTGATCCCTTTCCTTTGGCATTTTGTAAAAACGGTAACATTTGCTTTTTCCCTATAAACTCAGTAGCTATCAAAACAATTTGTTAAATATGGACAAGAAGGTCAGTTTAGACTGAAAGAAAAATTTTCATTTTTAGCCTGATTATTCTAGAAATGGGAGCCAAGTATTTCAGGCAAAGGGAACAGCATGTACAAAGGCTTTGAGGTAGGAAGGGGGATGGTATATCAGAGATTTAAAGACCAGTGAGCATTTTTAATCCTAGCTCTGCCTTCAATAGCTGTGGAAGATTGAACAAGCTACTTGATCTTCTGAGCCTTCATCTCTTCATACTTAAAACTGAGTTAATGGTGCATACCTCACAGGGTTGTTGGGAGAATTTAATGTGTGTTAAATGAGATAACATGTAGCTTATTTGAAGCACTTTACATCCACACAAAGGTCTCTGAGACTCTAGCTGGGTCCTCATCGCCCAGTGTGTTTGACTTTTCTAGTCTCCTGATCATTTTAAGTCAACTTGAGAGCCAACCATTGGAGCTAGAGAACATTTTCCATCCTTTAAATATTTCCACATTTAAGCAGAGGAGAGAATAGTCACAGATTCTGTTTGCTCTGTTAGAAACTTTAGAAATTAAAAGGAAGGAGAGGGAAGAAGAAAGGAAAGGGGGGAGGGGGAGAGAGAGAGAGAGAGAGAGAGAGAGGGAAAAAAAAGAACCTGAGAAAGCAAAAAGAGGATTTTCTTTAAAGTGTGCTTCATCATTTATGGAATAAATTCAGGAAATAAATGTTAAAGGTCAAGAGAGTTTTGTTTTACATTTGGAGGGAGGTTGAGTTTTGGGGCTAGGTGTTCAGAAAACAGAATAAAGAGAAATGAAATAATGGTCATCGAGTACCTGATATATAACAGACACAGTGCTTGGCAAGTTACCTATTGTATCTTATTTAGTTTTCATAAGAATTCCAGAAGATAGGTCTTATTTGCCTCATTTTAAAGATGAGGCAAATGTTTTTAAAAAAGAATGAGGCAAATTAGGCTCAGAGGGAAACACAGACTTCCCTTAGTCATTGTCCCTCTCTATCTTGGGATATTTAATGTGGAATTGAGCAATTCTTTAAAAATGAGTCTATAAAGCATAGGTGTATGTAGTTGATATATTTCTTTAGAATACTTTATTATTGTGGCAGTACTACGTTAGCATCAATTAATAACTAATAACTGATGATTATTAATTATAATACTGATAATGCCATTATCATTAATTTATCTCAGCGTAACAAATATTTACTGAATACCCAACTATGTCTCAGGCACTACAGTGGACAGAGATATAAAGTGCATGGCTTGTTTGGGGAAATAATGGGTGGCCCATTGCAGCCAGCAGGTGCGGTGGGCAGGGGAGGTTTGCAGGGTCTAGGTGATGAAGGGTCCCGATGCCTTAGTAAAGTGTTTTGGATCTTGTCCAGTGGAAGATAGGCACATGGTCAGAAAGCATTTTAGGAAGTTTGCTCCCACAACTACTTTTAGGCAAGGCTTTGTAAGCTCCAGTTCATCCTGTGGGGTCATGTTAATAACCTTTGTCTTACATTATGCTTCCTCTTTCCTTTTAGGAACCGTGGAAGGTGCCATGGACTTGATTTTGATCAATTCCCTACCTCTTGTATCTGATGCTGAAACATCCCTTACCTGCATTGCCTCTGGGTGGCGCCCTCATGAGCCCATCACCATAGGAAGGGACTTTGAAGCCTTAATGAACCAGCACCAGGATCCACTGGAAGTTACTCAAGATGTGACCAGAGAATGGGCTAAAAAAGTTGTTTGGAAGAGAGAAAAGGCTAGTAAGATCAACGGTGCTTATTTCTGTGAAGGGCGAGTTCGAGGAGAGGCAATAAGGATAAGAACCATGAAGATGCGTCAACAAGGTAACATGCCCCTAAATTATGGGCAGGTGAGGTCCACTTAGCCACATACATACACCTTTTGCTTTGGAAGCTGCTCCTTCAGAGGCTGGACATAAGCTACCTGAGTGTAGAGCTTGAAGACCATGCCTGCCTCTTTCCAAGCATTGCTATCTCTGATACACAGAACATCAGGGATAAAAGAGACCATGCAGTCCAATCCGCTCAGTAGACATTGTGCCTGCTTCGTGAGATGAAGTAAAATATATGTTCTACTAAGTGCTTCATGGCACTTATGGCAATATGACAATGTTACATGTATGTAGTATGAAAACCACAGCAATGAAGACAGCTGACCATTGCCAAACTATTGACTACTTTGAGCTTTCTCATTGATTTTTCTTATAATACTTTGTTTCATTTGCCCCTAAATACTCTTAAAGGAAGTTAATATTTTAGGGGGAAAATTATTAGTATAGTAGAAATAAACATTTTAAAAGGGAAACACTTATCAATAACTCAGTGTAATTGATTACTTGTGTATCAGTTATCTATTGCCACAATAATGCTGTGGAGCATAACCACAAACCACAGTGGCTACAACAATAAGCATTTACATCTTGTGAGTCTAAGTCAGCTGTGTTGATTAGGTGGCTCTGTTGACTTTGGCTGGGCTTTCTTGCATATGTGGTGTTGGCTGGCTGTGGGCTTTTTAAGTTGACCATGGCTGGGGTAAGCTGGCTCGGTTCCATGTGTCTGTTATCCTGTAGCAGGCTAACCTAGGTATGTTTTCATGAGATGGAAAAGGTGCAAGAGAAAGGCTTCTTGAAACTGAGGCTCAGAATTGTGCACTGTTACTTCTGCCTCATTTTATTGAATGACACAAGTCAAACCGCTGAGCCTGGAGTAAGGGCGAGAGGGCACTACAAACCGAAATGGCAGGGAGTATGGATTCACGGAGGGATGGAGAACTGGGGCCCTCTTTGCAGGGTACTATTCTTGGAAAGGGACTGTGATCTAATTTTAGCAAATATCCAGGCCCAGCTCAGGAAACACCAGGATTTTGAAGGATTCTGAGAGCCTTCTATAAGGGAGGATTATTACTCCTTGCTACCACCCCACAAGGCAGTGATGTGATGGAGCTCTTCTCCCAAAATAGCAGTGGGTCCTAAGCTAAATCTTTAGGACAGTCCATCAATCTGATGGCCGTTGGGGGAGCCGGTGTTGCAAATACCATGTAATGATTGTCTAAGGCTCCCAGGCTGAGACAGACAGGTTGACTTCTGGTGCTGTCTGCAGGGAGGAAGGGACAAAGTTCCAGCAGAGATGACCCCTCTTTGTTCTGCCCAGGAGGATCTGGCCCCTCACCCATCAGCTCTCTGGCTGTTACACCTAAAATGAATGCATCCTTTCCAAATTAATATTGTCATAACCACAGGGGCTGTCATTTCATGAAATGATGACAAATGAGGGTTTGTCATTTCATGAAACAATGACATTATGAGATCTTTACAAGTTTGACTTTTAATGATAAAGCTAATCCAGATAAGTAACACACCTCTGCACGTTTCTGACAGTTTCTTATATAGTAGAAGAATCTGCAGCTTTTTAGATCAGTGCTTCTCGGAGTTGAATGTGCTTATAGATCACCCGTGGATCACCTGATCCAGTAGGTGTTAGGGAGAATCCTTGAAGTCTGCATTTCTAACAAGATCCCAGGTGGTGAGAATCTGCTTGACCACGGACTCTACTTCAAGCAGCAAGTGTTTAGGATTAGCCTCTAGCTGGTGTCTACCTGAAAACATTTCTTTAAATTCACGAATGGTAATAATGAAAGATTTGAAGGCAGCAAACTCATTTTAAGGTCAAAAGTGATAAAATCACTATTTATTACAAATGAAGGAAAGGGTTCTCTTAGTAAAATCATAATGTTCACCTTTAAATGACACCAGGGTAAGTGGGAAAAGTGCACAACAGAAATTCCCAGGAATGCAGCCCTCCGGTGAGGGAAGAGAGGTTGAACAAAGGGATATGAGGTGTGCCAAAGCTATCACGGCTGAAAGTCGGCTCTATTATTTTTCATATGTGTCATTTTGGATTTGACTTGTATAAAGACTAATTTTCTTCTGCTGATGTTTCCACATTCTCAGTGAAAATGATCTGAGATTGTGCCCCAACGGTTTCATAAGAATGAAATGTGAAGTGCCACCGTGCCCTTTCTGGGCTGTCCTGAGATTGTCCTTGACAATTAATAAATGTGTAGAGCATATTGAACCAGAGCATTGGGAGTTAAAAAACATTGTAATGATCCCTCCAAACCTAGAGTAAAAGATAGCTTAAATTCAGTTAAGTGAGGCAAAGGCAGGCTTGGACAGTGAGCAGCAGTAAAGAGAACACGGCTTTTAAACTTATACTCACCTAAGTTTTAATTCTTTCTCTACCACTCCTCAGCTGTGTGGCCTTAGGCAAGTTTACTTCTATTGGCGTTATTTTTTATCATCTGTGAAATGAGTATAATAATACCTACAAAATTGTGTTGTTTTAAATATGGTGGTGTATACAAGAAGCCAGTTCCCATGAGTGCATCAATTTACACTGTAGATGTGTTCCTAAAAGCTTACATAAAGTGAGACATTGCAGAAAGGTGCATCATAATAAGAATAGCAGTTTTTAAATGGTGGGAATGGGATTTGATGCCAAATGATCTGACTTCAGAGCCTATATTTATAACCACTGCGTTACCCTTTGCACATCACTCTCACTTAATGTTAACAACTCTCTCTGATTCTGAGCACTTATTTTATAAAGTACAGTGATTTCACTGGAAACCCTAACAAGCAACCCAGGGCACACAGTAGAGGGTGCGGGAGTAGAAGTCAGGCAGGTATGGGTTTGAGCCTACTCTGCA